>NC_061514.1:102317236-102435726 GCF_022539505.1 Lolium rigidum | reverse complement strand
CAACCACGGCGCGACTTCAACTTCGTCGGCCATGGCAACTTTTCTTGTAGTGCTTATGCCATTTTTGCAAATCTTTACCCTAGATCAAATTGACCTTCACCATTAGTTGTAATATGTTACTAAACACTTATTACAACTTTTGGAATCAAAGAAACACAAATCAAATCAAATTCAAACTCAAATTGTGATCACATGGGATAATGGTCAAATCTACCATTTACATTCTGGTCACTACTTTGAGCCCTGGTATTTCAAGTTTTTCAAACTAAACTTTCCCAATTCTTTGCATGTCATCCAAGAGCACGAAACAACTTTGGTAAAGACCACCATGCCAAAATCATCTTGGATCAAAAACTATGCTCATGCAAAGTTGAGACTTTTAACATGTGCAACAATCTCACACTTTGCAATTTTGCATTTATTCGATTTTTAAAATTCCACCACCACTTGTAGTTGTCTCTGGTCATTTACAACTCAACCAAACCAACCCTTTTCAAATTTTGGAACCCCAAGACCCAAACCAAATTTGGCAAAGTTTGTCAATTTCAAATATGGCAAATCTTCTACACTATTGCAAATAGTGTTTGGCCAACCCTAACTACACCACTTGAGCTCTACCTTGCCCCCTGGTTCCCTCTCCACCTCACACTTGATTAGCCAACCTAGGAGGAGGGCCACACATGGCAAACCCTAACCATGCCGGCCATGGGCATGCCCTCTTGCTCCCCCTCTCTCCACTAAACCCTAGCACCAGCAACCTTGCCCCATAGCCTCCCCTTGGTCCCCTGAGCACGCACGTATGCACCATGGATCGAATGGTGGACCACAACGCCCTAGCCAGCACGCGCCCACGAAGCACTGGTGCGACAGGAGTGGCATGGGCGTGGCATCGCATGTTTGCCGACGCGCGTGCCACGGCCACGAGTCGCCTCGCCGCAGCACTCCCTCTCTGGCCCCCCTTTCATCACCAGCAGCCTCGCCGTGCCACCGCGAACACGCAGGACACGCTCGCGACACAGACCCTTGCCCGCCGCAGCCGGAGACGACGACCACATCCCGCGTCTGACGCGCCACCCTCCACGACCACCTGACCGAATTAGGCACCGCCCGACCACGCTGTCGCCGCCCAGAGGACCGCCAGGATGCTCTGAACAGGATGCCGCCATCGTCTAGCTTGCTAGCTCGCCGGAGCACCCGCGTCGGTGTCGACCTCACCGCAGCGCCCACGGCCCCTCTCGATTCTATAAATAGAGCGCTCCCTCGACTCAACCAAGCACACCATCTCACTCCCCTCTCTTCACTGCTTCGCCTCACACCATTAGCCAGTTCAATCATCGCCGGAGTCGCCGGAATTGCAAGCTTGGAGCCGCGGAAGCCCTGAGATCGCCGCCGTCGATTCAAGCCTCCCCAAGCTCCGCCACTGCTACCAGCTGCCTCAGCATCATCGACAACCTCGCCGCCGACCACCGGAGCCCTGGTAATCCCTCCTACCCCCTAGGTTCGCCGCCAGAGCCTCGGGTTCTCGCCGGAGAAGACGATGATCGTGCGCCGCACGATCACCATCTAATCCAACGCCCCACAGCTCGCGTACCGTTTCGGGTTTTAAAGAGACGCTGACGGGTGGCCCCCACCTCGTCAGACGGCCCACTCGCGTTGGCCGTGCTGTTGGGCTGGGTTTGCTGGTTTGAACCGTTTCGGCCCATTTAAGTTTCCCGCCGGCCCTTTTATTCAAATTCGAAATTCCAGATTCCATTTAAATTCAATACTGGTCCTGACTTTGAAATGCAATAGAATCTGTTTGGCTTGGCCAAATTTAGCAAACTTTATATGGTTGGAAAGCTACTGAAAAGATCTACAAAATTCCACTGGTCTCAACCCTAGATCTTTTGTAGAAATAATGTGACAAAAAGAACAAGTCAGGGACTTTTGCACATTCAAATAAATCTTAAAAATCAACCAAAAATGATATTTAGTTAATTCCAACTCTAATAGCTCACATTTCACTTACACTAATTGTTTCTGCAAAAATATGGTGTGGTCACCTTGGATGATCATGGCCTAGTTTGAATAAAGGACTATATGGCTAGTTTAGTTAAGTGATATTGTCCAAAACTATTATGCAAATCATATGAAGTGTTTCACTTCATTTAAATCTTGTCCCAAGTACTTTCATATGAATTTTGGACCCCTGGTCAAATACTCTCACATGAAATACTTGGTGATTTTAAATCATATTTAGAATTGTTAAATGGTATGAGGTATCCTACCTCATTTAAATCATTTTCCCAAATTATGATGATGAATGGTTGACTTAGGTCAACATGATTTCATGTATGATTGTTGGGAAGTTAAATCTTAAGAAGATTCAATGAGAGGAAATTATTTTCCTCCAACACTAAATGGAAACTATCATTTACATATGTAATGAGAGGAAATTATTGATCTTTAAATAAAGAAAACCAATGCATCTAATGGTCTTAAGTGTGTGCCTAGAATAGTTTGTGTGAAGTGATGATATGCTTAGTATAGCAATTGAACCTTGTTGAGTGATTATATCTCGTATTCGAATTTAGACGCTAGCACCGGAGAATACCAGGAAGAGGAAGGATTCTACCAAGAGGAGGAAGAGGAGCACCTTGACCAATACCAAGGCAAGCTAATATTCTTGCAAAGTGCAAAGCCCCTTTGGGGCAAGGCACCATTAGTCTTACCTTTCTTACCACAATCCTATCCCAAGTTTTTACCATACAAGTTTACTTGTTTATTTAAAGAGTTACTTTTATAGTTAACTTTGGTCTAAGTCAAGAAGATTACTAGAGTAGCAAAGTTAGTCCCAAGCTAGCCAAGCAAGATAGCACCCCATCATGATTAGTGCTAGTGCTAAATACTAAAACTTGACTACTCTAGATGGGAACATGTGACTTGAAATGAACTGTAAACCTTGGAATGATGAGTCATTCCATTGAATGATTTTTGAGGGTGAATATGACTTGGAGAAGATGGTGATTTTTTGATTAAAACTGATATTGGTTTGGATGCGATACCTTTCCAATTTGTGAGTACCCCCACAATACCTGATTATGGGTAGGGCTTAACTGGAAATTTATGCATCTTAGTATGGGTTCCCTCTGAACACACATCATATGGTTTATGCCGAGGCTGGCTCCGTTGTTGAGAAATGATGTGAATTGAGGTGAATTGTACGGCCAAGCCCTGTGCAGTTCCCGGGTTGACAGTTGGTCTTCAACGGGAGGCCAAGCTCATGGGGAGAGGTGTTGATACTAGGATTTGTAAGTAAAAGGTTATGGTTGATGATACGCGTACTGTGTTATGATGATTCGGGGTTATCCCGACGGATGAAATCAAATGTTGTGGCACAAGTGTGCAATCTCTGCAGAGTGTAAACCTATTCGAATAGCCGTGTCCACGGTTACGGACGGTTGGAAAGGCCATACAGTTTCCGGTGTCAGATTCTTAAAAATACTTGGTGAAGTGAATGGTGACTTGTTTTTTAATCACAACTGAGTTGTGGGAATGACACTAATGTTCCCACTTGAGTTAGTTAGCACATGACTAAGTCTTTTCTCATATACTTGTGAACTAAAACTGGCTTTATGCAAATAAACTAGAGCTTAGCACCTGATGTCTACGGGTGCTTCTATTCTTGTAGACAGTGTTGGGCCTCCAAGAGCAGAGGTTTGTAGAACAGCAGCAAGTTTCCCTTAAGTGGATCACCCAAGGTTTATCGAACTCAGGGAGGAAGAGGTCAAAGATATCCCTCTCATGCAACCCTCGCAACCACAAAGCAAGAAGTCTCTTGTGTCCCCAACACACCTAATAGGTGCACTAGTTCGGCGAAGAGATAGTGAAATACAAGTGGTATGAATGAATATGAGCAATGAGTAACGGCGCCGTAAAAGTGCTTGCCTGGCGTGCAGTTGATGGTAGTAATATTGCAGGAAGTAAAGATGCAGTAAAACAAGTAAACAAGCAAAGTGATAGCAGTATTTAGGAACAAGGCCTAGGGATCATACTTTCACTAGTGGACACTCTCAACATTGATCACATAACAGAATAAATAGATAGATGCTAGACTCTACACCCTCTTGTTGGATGATGAACACCACTAACCGTGTAGGATTACACGAACCCTCAATGCCGGAGTTAACAAGCTCCAAAATATTCAATGTGCATATTTAAATAACCTTAGAGTGCATAACAGATCAACATAACCAAACCAAGTACTAACATAGCATGCACACTCGTCACCTTCACACTACGAAAGGAGGAATAGATCACATCAATACTATCATAGCAATAGTTAACTTCATAATCTACAAGAGATCACAATCATAGCCTACGCCAAGTACTACACGATGCACACACTCGTCACCATTACACCGTGCGGGAGGAATAAACTAATTTAATAACATCACTAGAGTAGCACACGGATAAATTGTGATACAAAACACATTGCAATCATAAAGAGATATAAATAAGCACTTCACTATGCCATTCATAACAGTGAATAAGTATTCTCGTGAAATATAGCCTAAGAGACCCACACGGTGCACACACTGTCACCTTTACACACGTGGGACAAGGAGTCTCCGGAGATCACATAAGTAAAACCCACTTGACTAGCATAATGACATCTAGATTACAAGCATCATCATATGAATCTCAATCATGTAAGGCAGCTCATGAGATTATTGTATTGAAGCACATAGGAGAGAGATTAGCCACATAGCTACCGGTACAGCCCCGAGCCTCGATGGAGAACTACTCCCTCCTCATGGGAGACAGCAGCGTTGATGAAGATGGCGGTGGTGTCGATGGAGGAGCCTTCCGGGGCACTTCCCCGTCCCGGCGGCGTGCCGGAACAGAGACTCCCGTCCCCCGGATCTTGGCTTCGCGATAGCGGCGGCTCTGGAAGGTTTTCTCCGGGTTTCGTCGAACGTGATAGGGTTTTCGCGACGGAGGCTTTAAGTAGGCGGAAGGGCAAGGTCGGTGGAGTCCTCGGTGGGACCACACACTAGGCCGGCGCGGCCAGGGCTTGGGCCGCGCCGCCCTACTGTGTCCCCACCTCGTGGCCCCACTTCGTTTCCCCTTCGGCCTTCTGGAAGCTTCGTGGAAAAATAGGACCCTGGGCGTTGATTTCGTCCAATTCCGAGAATATTTCCTTACTAGGATTTCTGAAACCAAAAACAGCAGAAAACAGGAACTAGCACTTCGGCATCTCGTCAATAGGTTAGTTCCGGAAAATGCATAAATATGACATATAATGTGTATAAAACATGTAGATATCATCAATAATGTGGCATGGAACATAAGAAATTATCGATACGTCGAAGACGTATCAGCATCCCTAAGCTTAGTTCTCGCTCGTCCCGAGCAGGTAAACGATAACAAAGATAATTTCGGAGTGACATGCCATCATAACCTTGATCATACTATTGTAAGCATATGTAATGAATGCAGCGATCAAAACAATGGTAATGACATGAGTAAACAACTCGAATCATAAAGCAAAGACTTTTCATGAATAGTACTTTCAAGACAAGCATCAATAAGTCTTGCATAAGAGTTAACTCATAAAGCAATAAATTCATAGTAAAGGTATTGAAGCAACATAAAGGAAGATTAAGTTTCAGCGGTTGCTTTCAACTTGTAACATGTATATCTCATGGATAATTGTCAACATAGAGTAATATAACAAATGCAATATGCAAGTATGTAAGAATCAATGCACAGTTCACACAAGTGTTTGCTTCTTGAGATGGAGAGAAATAGGTGAACCGACTCAACATAAAAGTAGAAGAATGGCCCTTCGACGAGGGAAGCATCGATTGCTATATTTGTGCTAGAGCTTTGGTTTTGAAAACAAGAAACAATTTTGTCAACGGTAGTAATAAAGCACATGCATCATGTAAATTATATCCTACAAGTTGCAAGCCTCATGCATAGTATACTAATAGTGCCCGCACCTTGTCCTAATTAGCTTGGATTAACACGGATTATCATTGCATAGCATATGTTTCAACCAAGTGTCACAAAGGGGTACCTCTATGCCGCCCGTACAAAGGTCTAAGGAGAAAGCTCGCATTGGATTTCTCGCTTCGATTATTCTCAACTTACACATCCATACCGGGACAACATAGACAACGGATAATGGACTCCTCTTTAATGCATAAGCATACAACAACGAGTTAAAATTCTCATAAGAGATTGAGGATTAGTTGTCCACACCGAAACTTCCACCATGAATCATGGCTTTAGTTAGCGGCCCAATGTTCTTCTCTAACAGTATGCATACTCAAACCATTTGATCATGAAAATCGCCCTTACTTCAGACAAGACGAACATGCATAGCAACTCACATGATATTCAACAAAGTTTTGATGGCGTCCCCAGAAACATGGTTATCGCACAACAAGCAACTTAATAAGAGATAAAGTGCATAAGTACATATTCAATACCACAATAGTTTTTAGGCTATTTGTCCCATGAGCTATATATTGCAAAGGTAAAGAATGGAAATTTTAAAGGTAGCACTCAAGCAATTTACTTTGGAATGGCGGAGAAATACCATGTAGTAGGTAAGTATGGTGGACACAAATGGCATAGTGGTTGGCTCAAGGATTTTGGATGCATGAGAAGTATTCCCTCTCGATACAAGGTTTAGGCTAGCAAGGTTATTTGAAACAAACACAAGGATGAACCGGTGCAGCAAAACTCACATAAAAGACATATTGTAAACATTATAAGACTCTACACCGTCTTCCTTGTTGTTCAAAACTCAATACTAGAAATTATCTAGACTTTAGAGAGACCAATTATGCAAACCAAATTTTAGCAAGCTCTATGCATTTCTTCATTAATAGGTGCAAAGTATATGATGAAAGAGCTTAAACATGAGCACAACAATTGCCAAATATCAAATTATTCAAGACATTTTACCAATTACTACATGTAGCATTTTCCGTTTCCAACCATATAACAATTAACGAAGCAGTTTCAACCTTCGCCATGAACATTAGAAGCTAAGAACACGAGTGTTCATACGAACCAGCGGAGCGTGTCTCTCTCCCACACAAGCATTAATTTATTCGGAGAACTAAGATAACAAACGAAAATAAAAGCACACGGACGCTCCAAGTAAAGTACATAAGATGTGACCGAATAAAAATACAGCTTCAAGAGAAGGAACCCGATAATTTGTCGATGAAGAAGGGGATGCCTTGGGCATCCCCAAGCTTAGATGCTTGAGTCTTCTTGAAATATGCATGGATGAACCACCGGGGCATCCCCAAGCTTAGACTTTTCACTCTTCTTGATCGTAGTATATCATCCTCCTCTCTTGACCCTTGAAAACTTCCTTCACACCAAACTCGAAACAAACTCATTAGAGGGTTAGTGCATAATCAAAATTCACATGTTCAGAGGTGACACAATCATTCTTAACACTTCTGGACATTGCACAAAGCTACTGGAAGGTAATGGAACAAAGAAATCCACCCAACACAGCGAAAGAAGCAATGCGAAATAAAAGGCAGAATCTATCAAAACAGAACAGTCCGTAAAGATGAATTTTATTGAGGCACCAGACTTGCTCAGATGAAAATGATCAAATTGAATGAAAGTTGCGTACATATCTGAGGATCATGCACGTAAATTGTAAGATTTTTCTGAGTTACCTACAGAGAGGTAGATCGAAATTCGTGACAGCAAGAAATCTGTTTCTGCGCAGTAATCCAAATCTAGTATGACCCTTACTATCAAAGACTTTACTTGGCACAACAATGCAACAAAACTATTAGTTGTAGTGGGAGCAAATTCAATAAAGTAGCTATCATTATTATTCTCATCATCAAATATAGGAGGCATATTGTAATCATAATCAAATTTATCCTCCATAACAGGCGGTACTAAAAGACCAATATCATTATAATCATCATAAATAGGAGGCAAAGTATCGTCAAAGTAAATTTTCTCCTCAATGCTTGGGGGACTAAAAATATCATGCTCATCAAAGCCAGCTTCCCCAAGCTTAGAATTTTCCATATCATTAGCAACAATGGTGTTCAAAGCGTTCATACTAATATGTTCCATAGGTTTTTTAGTTTTCGCATCAAACCATACATGTCTTAAATCAGGAAATAGAATAAGAAGCTCATTGTTGTCCATTATGCCTAACTAGTGTAAACAAGAAACAAAAAGATGCAATTGCAGGATCTAAAGGAAATAGCTTCGAGCACACACACAACGGCAACAGTAAAAGTACTTTACCCGGGACCGGAGTATGAGTGCCTTTTACCTTTCCTCCCGGCAACGGCGCCGATAAAAGTGCTTGATGTCTACGGGTGCTTCTATTCTTGTAGACAGTGTTGGGCCTCCAAGAGCGAGAGGTTTGTAGAACAAGCAGCAAGTTTCCCTTAAGTGGATCACCCAAGGTTTATCGAACTCGGGGAGGAAGAGGTCAAAGATATCCCTCTCATGCAACCCTGCAACCACAAAGCAAGAAGTCTCTTGTGTCCCCAACACACCTAATAGGTGCACTAGTTCGGCGAAGAGATAGTGAAATACAAGTGGTATGAATGAATATGAGCAGTAGTAACGGCGCCAGAAAAGTGCTTGCTGGCGTGCGGTTGATGGTAGTAATATTGCAGGAAGTAAAGATGCAAGTAAAACGATGAAACAAGCAGGTGATAGCAGTATTTAGGAACAAGGCCTAGGGATCATACTTTCACTAGTGGACACTCTCAACATTGATCACATAATAGAATAAATAGATAGATGCTAGACTCTACACCCTCTTGTTGGATGATGAACACCACTAACCGTGTAGGATTACACGAACCCTCAATGCCGGAGTTAACAAGCTCCACAATATTCAATGTTCATATTTAAATAACCTTAGAGTGCATAACAGATCAACATAACCAAACCAAGTACTAACATAGCATGCACACTGTCACCTTCACACTACGAAAGGAGGAATAGATCACATCAATACTATCATAGCAATAGTTAACTTCATAATCTACAAGAGATCACAATCATAGCCTACGCCAAGTACTACACGATGCACACACTCGTCACCATTACACCGTGCGGGAGGAATAAACTACTTTAATAACATCACTAGAGTAGCACACAGATAAATTGTGATACAAAACACATTGCAATCATAAAGAGATATAAATAAGCACTTCACTATGCCATTCATAACGGTGAATAAGTATTCTCGTGAAATATAGCCTAAGAGACCCACACGGTGCACACACTCGTCACCTTTACACACGTGGGACAAGGAGTCTCCGGAGATCACATAAGTAAAACCCACTTGACTAGCATAATGACATCTAGATTACAAGCATCATCATATGAATCTCAATCATGTAAGGCAGCTCATGAGATTATTGTATTGAAGCACATAGGAGAGAGATTAGCCACATAGCTACCGGTGCAGCCCCGAGCCTCGATGGAGAACTACTCCCTCCTCATGGGAGACAAGCAGCGTTGATGAAGATGGCGGTGGTGTCGATGGAGGAGCCTTCCGGGGGCACTTCCCCGTCCCGGCGGCGTGCCGGAACAGAGACTCTTGTCCCCCAGATCTTGGCTTCGCGATGGCGGCGGCTCTGGAAGGTTTTCTCTGGTTTCGTCGAACGTGATAGGGTTTTCGCGACGGAGGCTTTAAGTAGGCGGAAGGGAAAGGTCGGTGGAGTCCTGGTGGGACCACACACTAGGCCGGCGCGGCCAGGTCTTGGGCCGCGCCGCCCTACTGTGTCCCCACCTCGTGGCCCCACTTCGTTTCCCCTTCGGACTTCTGGAAGCTTCGTGGAAAAATAGGACCCCGGGCGTTGATTTCGTCCAATTCCGAGAATATTTCCTTACTAGGATTTCTGAAACCAAAAACAGCAGAAAACAAGAACTGGCACTTCGGCATCTCGTCAATAGGTTAGTTCCGGAAAATGCATAAATATGACATATAATGTGTATAAAACATGTAGATATCATCAATAATGTGGCATGGAACATAAGAAATTATCGGTACGTCGGAGACGTATCAGCACCCCTTACTAGAATTGTTAACACTTACACTAGTATTAGTTTGCGAGTACTTAAAGTACTCACGGCTTTGTCCCTGGCAATTCAAATGGCCAGAGTATGAAGATGAACAGAACTACCAAGGAGATGACCAGCAGGACACCTACAACAACTAGGAGTCTTCCGACGTCAAGCGTTGGCCTGTGGACTAGAGAGTCCATTTATCTTTACGCTTCCGCTATGAACTTGTGTTTGTTCGTTGATCAATAGATCAACTATTTGTGTAATATGGATCATGTGATTCAAGTTGTAAGACAATATGGTTTGTAATGAATGATGACTATGATATTCGACTATTATGCCTCGCAACAACAATATTCCTGGGATTGCGATGAATGACATAATAGGCATCCGGACTTAAAAATTCGGGTGTTGACAAGTTGGTATCAGAGCCATTGTTTGACCTTAGAAGACCTAGTTAGAATGGACGTTCAGAAAAACTTAACTTTGAAATCAAATGAAGGGAATATTTATGAAAATCTATTCACACTCTTGTCTTTGAGATCTTTTCAAAAAATTGATGAATCATGCTCTTTCTTGTTTGAATCTACTTAAAATTTTGCCACACTTGTTCACTCTCTAACTTACTCATCCATTTCGCTTCCAGATGGAGCCGAATGAACCCATCAACACCAAGTTTTACCAGCTTGGGAACGGTGGGAGTCTGATCTTCGAGCACGACCTCGACGCTGTCTCGGACTTTCTTGGACGCCCCCACCCCGAGTTCCACGGGATCCAGGTGGACGACCAGCCCGGAGGAGAGTTGCAGTGGATCATCACTGCTGACTTGAGGGGCAAGATGGAGCCTCCCACCTCGGAGAGGATCCTCTTCTCCTTCCGCGAGAGCAACTGGCTCGACGGACTCGCACGTGCCCTTCAGGAGGCACTTGCGCGTCTCTGTGGACAGAACATGGTGCGCCTCCTTGCTTCCCGCTTCACGCATCTCGTGAGGCGTGATGCCATGGGAGTGCCCATGGAGCTGCAGCCGCACCCGAAGTTGAGGCACCATGCTGAGCATCTGGATTTCATGCTGTACAGCACTCAGCAGGATCTGGACAACGCCCGTGCTTACGCCAACCAGACTCACCTTGCATTGGCAACTCATGCCGATGCCATCAAGATGCTCGCCCAGGACCGCAAGACACTCCGCCTGCAGCGTGCCAAGAAGGACGCTACCATCGTGCGCCTTCGCGCCAAGATAGCATCTTTGGAGGCCACTGTCAAGGCCCAGGAGGACCAGCTGAGGGAGCTGGAGGAGGATGATGGAGGTTTTGACCTTCAGGGAGGAGGAGCCTTCCTGAGTGACGACGACGACTTTGAGGAGGACGAGTTCACCGAGGAGGAGGACTACGAGTTCCTGGAGGCAGGACCCGACGACTTCGTCCCCATCGACGTCGATGATGAGGAGTAGTTGCACTTGATCACTTATGTAGGTGTGAGTTGTATCCCGCCCGTTGTATCGTAGCATGAGAGAATGGTTCTTAAAACCATGGGAAGTGTTAGTTTGTAATGTGTGATGTTGAATGAATGAATGAATGTTTGTGTTTGTCATCAAAAGCATTCAAGTTTTAAAGTTTTGAACTTACTCAAAATAAACCATAGAAATTTCCCTCTTATCTCATGATCTTCTGTATATTCAGATGGCCCATCCCAATCGCAACAACAACGATGCCATGATGCAACTGCTGCAAACCCTGATGGCCGACCGGGAGACTGAAAGAGCTGAACGCCAAGCCAACATCGCAAAGACTGCAAAACCTTGCCAACCAAGGCCATGGAAATCATGACCACCCCGGTTCAAAGCTCAAGAACTTCCGTAACACCAACCCTCCGGTGTTTAGCAAGACTGAAGAACCCCTCGACGCCGACGACTGGCTCCAGACTATGGAGAACAACTTGGAAGTAGCTGGAGTAGAAGCCAACGAGAAGGTCTTGTTCGCGACCCACTACCTTGCGGGACCAGCCCGAGCCTGGTGGACTAGCACCCGTGCCATGAACGGAGGTCAAGTCATGAATTGGGCAGATTTCAAGCTCAAGTGCAGCAAGTACCATGTGCCCCCGGGTCTTATGAAGAAGATGAGGGATGAGTTCTGCAAACTCAAGCAAGGACGCATTACGGTGTTAGAATACCGCGACAGGTTCCTTACACTGTCAAGGTACGCCCCCGACGAGACCGACACCACCGAGAAGAGGCAGGAGAGATTCTTGAACGGACTGCATGATGAGATGCAGACTGTCCTAGTCAACATCCCCTTCGCCGACCTTGAAGCCTTAGTGGACTCCGCCATCCAGATGGAAGGCAAGTTGAACCAAGCCAACGAGAACCGCAAACGCCGCATGATGCACCAGAGTGGGCCCAGCAACGCCCCGAAGTATCGCCCCAGCTCAAGCGGAGGTTTCACTCCAAGGAACAACAACAATCCCCAGATGCAGACTTCACGCCCCGGTTATCAGAACCGGAGTGGAGGAAACTCCAGGCCAGGAGGCCACAACAACAACAGCAACTACAACAACAACAACAACAACAACTTCAACCGCGCTCCGCCCAGAGCCCCCAACACCAACAACAACAACACCAACACCGCTCCAAGGACTGGGAGCAACGCCATCCCTGTCGCAACCAAGGACAAGGCCACCATCACTAGCTATGAGTGTGGTGTGGTGGGACACTACTCCAACGAGTGCCCCAAGAGGTTAGCCAAGATTGCAGCAACGCCGCTGCACCTGCTCAGCAGCAACGCCGCGTCTCCACCGGCAGGAAGTTCGCCCCCAACAACCCCAATAACCGCAACGGCCGTCTCTTCCACATGAACGCCGAAGAAGCCCAGGAAGCACCCGATGTGGTACTGGGTATGTTTTCTGTCAACTCCATACCTGCCAGAGTGTTGTTTGATTCCGGAGCATCACATTCATTTGTCACTGAAGACTTTGCATCCACAAGTAAAATTCAACCTATCAGTTTGAAGCATGTTATGATAGTTCAAATTCCCGGATCAACCACCAAAGCCGGAAAATTTTGCAAAAATGTACCCATCAGAATCCATGAAGTAGATTTTTATGCCAATCTGATTATTCTGGGAACCAAAGGTTTGGAAGTCGTACTAGGAATGGACTGGATGTCAAGACACCATGGATTGATTGACTGTGCTAAGAAAGCCATCACCATGACTAGTAGCACCGGTATCATAGTAGAACATGTATCTGAAAGACTACCCGTAAAATTTACCCGCAACCAAAGTGTAGCCAAGCCAACTCTGGATCAAATCGTGGTCGTTTGTCGATATCCCGATGTGTTTCCGGATGATTTACCTGGTATGCCCCCGGATAGGGATATCGAGTTCATCATCGAGTTAATCCCCGGAACTGGACCTATAGCCCAGAGAGCCTATAGTATGAACCCAACAGAGCTTGTGGAGCTGAAGAAGCAAATTGATGACATGTTAGCCAAAGGTTTGATTCGACCTAGTGCATCACCCTGGAGATCACCAGTTTTATTTGTGGACAAGAAGGATGGTGCCACTCGTTTATGTACGGACTACTGTAAGCTTAACGATGGCACCATCAAGAACAAATACCCCCTACCCAAGATAGAAGACCTGTTCAATCAGTTGACCGGTGCCAAAGTGTTCTCAAAGATAGATCTTAGGACTGGTTATCATCAGCTGAAGATTCGCGCCACCGATATCCCCAAGACTGCCTTTACCACCAGATATGGGTTGTATGAGTACAACGTCATGTCGTTTGGATTAACCAATGCCCCGGCATATTTCATGAACCTCATGAATAAGATTTTTATGAACTTTTTGGACAAGTTTGTCGTTGTCTTCATCGACGACATTCTTATCTACTCCAAATCCGAGGAGGAACATGAACAGCATTTGGAGACTTTCCTAGAAACCCAGTTGTATGCCAAGTTCAGCAAATGTGAGTTTTGGCTAAAGGAAGTAGGATTCCTGTGACATATCTTGTCTGCAGGAGGAATTGCCGTAGATCCCGCCAAGATCAAAACTGTTACAGAATGGCAAGCCCCAACCACCCAAACTGAGGTCCGCGCTTTTCTTGGATTAGCCGGATATTACCGCAGATTTGTCGAAGGCTTTTCGAGCATTGCTCGACCAATGACCCAACTGTTGAAGAAGGACAAGAAATTTGAGTGGACTGACAAATGTGAAGAAAGTTTCAAACAACTCAAGAGTAGACTAACCTCAGCCCCAATCCTGATCATGCCAGACATCACCAAGCCCTTTGACGTATATTGCGACGCCTCCAAGATTGGTCTTGGATGTGTACTGATGCAAGAAGGCAAAGTGATATCATACCTTTCAAGATAACTGAAGCAACATGAGCAGAATTATCCAACCCACGACTTAGAGCTCGCAGCCGTTGTCCTAGCCTTGAAGGTTTGGCGTCATTACCTCATGGGTAATCGATGCGAGATCTACTCCGACCACAAAAGCCTGAAATATATCTTCACCCAGAAGGAGCTGAATATGAGGCAGCGCAGATGGATAGAATTGATCAAGGATTACGACATGGAGATTCACTACCACCCCGGCAAGGCCAATGTGGTAGCGGATGCTTTGAGTCGACTATCGTGTCAGTTGAACTCCATGATCGCAATCGAGCAACCCAGCCTGTTTCAAGAGTTTGAACAATTTAGACTTGAACTAGTTAGTGAAGGATTCCTCGCTAGCATCGAGCTTCAACCCACCTTGATCAGCCAAATCAAGGAAGCCCAGAAAGAAAACGCTAGCATTGACGGAATCAAGAACCAGATAGCTGCAGGGAAAGCACCAGGATTCACCGTAGATGAAGCTGGAGTTCTTTGGTACAAAGGACGCCTATGCGTGCCAGCAGATTCTGAACTGAAGCAAGTCATCCTGAAGGAAGCCCATGACACCCTTTACTCAATTCATCCCGGAGGTACCAAGATGTATCAAGACCTGAAGGAACAATTCTGGTGGCATGGAATGAAGAGAGAAATCGGAAGCTACATCGCCAAGTGTGACATCTGTCAGCGAGTCAAGGCGGAACATCAGCGACCCGCAGGATTGCTGCAGCCACTGCAGATTCCAGAATGGAAGTGGGACTCGGTAGGAATGGATTTTATCACAGGTTTGCCCAAATCCAGCAAAGGAAATGATTCGATATGGGTAGTTGTCGATAGACTGACCAAGGTAGCCCATTTCATCCCCGTCAAGACCACATACCAAGGCCCAAAGTTAGCAGAGTTATACATCTCCAGAATCGTCGCTCTGCACGGAACCCCGAAGTCGATAGTGTCAGATAGAGGATCAAAATTCACCTCAAGATTCTGGCAGAAAGTGCATGAAGGACTAGGAACCCGTCTGAATTTCAGCACCGCCTATCACCCGCAGACCGATGGACAGACAGAAAGAGTCAACCAGATACTGGAGGACATGCTAAGAGCATGTGTACTGGAATATGGATCCAAGTGGGAAGACTGCTTGCCTTACGCAGAATTCTCTTACAACAACAGCTACCAAGCCAGCTTACAGATGGCCCCCTTTGAAGCCTTGTACGGAAGGAAATGCCGTACCCCTCTGAATTGGTCGGAAGTCGGAGAAAGCCAAGTCTTTGGACCAGATGTTCTTCGTGAAGCCGAAGAGAAAGTACACAAGATCCGCGAGTACCTCAAGACGGCGCAATCAAGACAGAAGAGCTACGCCGACAAGAGACGCCGAGAGATGACCTTCGAGATCGGAGACTTTGTCTATCTCAAAGTATCCCCCCTGAAAGAAATGCAGAGATTCCAGCTGAAAGGAAAGCTTGCACCCCGATATGTCGGACCCTTCAAAGTTCTGAGTCGCCGAGGCGAAGTATCTTATCAACTGGAGCTACCAGAAGAAATGTCGGCTGTGCACGACGTGTTTCACATCTCCCTCCTCCGGAAGTGCCTCGAAGTCCCCGAGAAGACCGAAGTGTTCAAGAACATCGATCACCGATCGGTGGACATCAACCAGGACCTGACGTATCGCGAAGTGCCGATTCGCATACTGGAGGAAGCTTACAGAACCACCCGCACCCGAAGTATCAAGTTTCTGAAGATTCAGTGGAGCAACCATACTGAAGACGAAGCCATTTGGGAACGCGAAGACTTCATGAAGAAGAAGTACCCAGATCTCTTTAGTACCTAATTTTATTTTAGATCTCGGGACGAGATATTTTGTAAGGGGGAAGGGTTTGTAACATCCCAATTTTCAATAAGAAGAAGAAGAAGAATTCCAGAGATCCAAAATTCAGAACCAACAAAAACTTTTATTTGCATATAGTACCATGCATAGGACTTGTTCATTTGAGTGATATGCCATGATGATTGTTATTGTGTTTATGTGCTGAACCCTAAAACCCTAAAGTGATCAAGAGATGATCACAAACCAAATAAAATAAAAAGAGAAAGAAATCAAATCAGAAAAAACCCTAAAACCCTCACATATGGCTTATGCCATTTTTGCAAATCTTTACCCTAGATCAAATTGACCTTCACCATTAGTTGTAATATGTTACTAAACACTTATTACAACTTTTGGAATCAAAGAAACACAAATCAAATCAAATTCAAACTCAAATTGTGATCACATGGGATAATGGTCAAATCTGCCATTTACATTCTGGTCACTACTTTGAGCCCTGGTATTTCAAGTTTTTCAAACTAAACTTTCCCAATTCTTTGCATGTCATCCAAGAGCACATCAAGGTAAACAACTTTGGTAAAGACCACCATGCCAAAATCAGCTTGGATCAAAAACTATGCTCATGCAAAGTTGAGACTTTTAACATGTGCAACAATCTCACACTTTGCAATTTTGCATTTCTTTGATTTTTAAAATTCCACCACTTGTAGTTGTCTCTGGTCATTTACAACTCAACCAAACCAACCCTTTTCAAATTTTGGAACCCCAAGACCCAAACCAAATTTGGCAAAGTTTGTCAATTTCAAATATGGCAAATCTTCTACACTATTGCAAATAGTGTTTGGCCAACCTTAACTACACCACTTGAGCTCTACCTTGCCCCCTGGTTCCCTCTCCACCTCACACTTGATTAGCCAACCTAGGAGGAGGGCCACACATGGCAAACACTAACCATGCCGGCCATGGGCATGCCCTCTTGCCCCCCTCTCTCCACTAAACCCTAGCACCAGCAACCTTGCCCCATAGCCTCCCCTTGGTCCCCTGAGCACGCACGTATGCACCATGGATCGAATGGTGGACCACAACGCCCTAGCCAGCACGCGCCCACGACGCACTGGTGCGACAGGAGCGGCATGGGCGCGGCATCGCATGTATGCCGACGCGCGCGCCACGGCCACGAGTCGCCTCGCCGCATCACTCCCTCTTTGGCCCCCTTTCTTCACCAGCAGCCTCGGCGTGCCACCGCGAATGCGCAGGACACGCTCGCGACACAGACCCTTGCCCGCCGCCGGAGACGACGACCACATCCCGCGTCTGCCGCGCCACCCTCCGCGACCACCTGACCGAATTAGGCACCGCCCGACCATGCTGTCGCCGCCCAGAGGACCGCCAGGATGCTCTGAACAGGATGCCGCCATCGTCTAGCTCGCTAGCTCGCCGGAGCACCCGCGTCGGTGTCGACCTCACCGCAGCGCCCACGGCCCCTCTCGATTCTATAAATAGAGCGCTCCCTCGACTCAACCAAGCACACCATCTCACTCCCCTCTCTTCACTGCTTCGCCTCACACCATTAGCCAGTTCAATCGTCGCCGGAGTCGCCGGAATTGCAAGCTCGGAGCCACGGAAGCCCTGAGATCGCTGCCGTCGATTCAAGCCTCCCCAAGCTCCGACACTGCTACCAGCTGCCTCAGCATCATCGACAACCTCGCCGTGAACCTCGCCGCCGACCGCCGGAGCCCTGGTACTCCCTCCGACCCCCTAGGTTCGCCGCCAGAGCCTCGGGTTCTCGCCGGAGAAGACGATGATCGTGCGCCGCACGATCACCATCTAATCCAACGCCCCACAGCTCACGTACCGTTTCGGGTTTTAAAGAGACGCTGACGGGTGGCCCCCACCTCGTCAGACGGCCCACTCGCGCTGGCCGCGCTGTTGGGCTGGGTTTGCTGGTTTGAACCATTTCGGCCCATTTAAGTTTCCCGCCGGCCCTTTTATTCAAATTCGAAATTCCAGATTCCATTTAAATTCAATACTGGTCCTGACTTTGAAATGCAATAGAATCTGTTTCGCTTGGCCAAATTTAGCAAACTTTATATGGTTGGAAAGCTACTGAAAATATCTACAAAATGCCACTGGTCTCAACCCTAGATCTTTTGTAGAAATAATGTGACAAAAAGAACAAGTCAGGGACTTTTGCACATTCAAATAAATCTTAAAAATCAACCAAAAATGATATTTAGTTAATTCCAACTCTAATAGCTCACATTTCACTTACACTAATTGTTTCTGCAAAAATATGGTGTGGTAACCTTGGATGATCATGGCCTAGTTTGAATAAAGGACTATATGGCTAGTTTAGTTAAGTGATATTGTCCAAAACTATTATGCAAATCATATGAATTGTTTCACTTCATTTAAATCTTGTCCCAAGTACTTTCATATGAAGTTTGGACCCCTGGTCAAATACTCTCACATGAAATACTTGGTGATTTTAAATCATATTTAGAATTGTTAAATGGTATGAGGTATCCTACCTCATTTAAATCATTTTCCCAAATTATGATGATGAATGGTTGACTTAGGTCAACATGATTTCATGTATGATTGTTGGGAAGTTAAATCTTAAGAAGATTCAATGAGAGGAAATTATTTTCCTCCAACACTAAATGGAAACTATCATTTACATATGTAATGAGAGGAAATTATTGATCTTTAAATAAAGAAAACCAATGCATCTAATGGTCTTAAGTGTGTGCCTAGAATAGTTTGTGTGAAGTGATGATATGCTTAGTATAGAAATTGAACCTTGTTGAGTGATTATATCTCGTATTCGAATTTAGACGCTAGCACCGGAGAATACCAGGAAGAGGAAGGATTCTACCAAGAGGAGGAAGAGGAGCACCTTGACCAATACCAAGGCAAGCTAATATTCTTGCAAAGTGCAAAGCCCCTTTGGGGCAAGGCACCATTAGTCTTACCTTTCTTACCACAATCCTATCCCAAGTTTTTACCATACAAGTTTTTACTTGTTTATTTAAAGAGTTACTTTTATAGTTAACTTTGGTCTAAGTCAAGAAGATTACTAGAGTAGCAAAGTTAGTCCCAAGCTAGCCAAGCAAGATAGCACCCCATCATGATTAGTGCTAGTGCTAAATACTAAAACTTGACTACTCTAGATGGGAACATGTGACTTGAAATGAACTGGAAACCTTGGAATGATGAGTCATTCCATTGAATGATTTTTGAGGGTGAATATGACTTGGAGAAGATGGTGATTTTTGATTAAAACTGATATTGGTTTGGATACGATACCTTTCCAATTTGTGAGTACCCCCACAATACCTGATTATGGGTAGGGCTTAACTGGAAATTTATGCATCTTAGTATGGGTTCCCTCTGAACACACATCATAGGGGTTATGCCGAGGCTGCCTCCGTTGTTGAGAAATGATGTGAATTGTACGGCCAAGCCCTGTGCAGTTCCCAGGTTGACAGTTGGTCTTCACTGGGAGGCCAAGCTCATGGGGAGAGGTGCTCATACTAGGATTTGTAAGTGAAAGGTTATGGTTGATGATCCGCGTATTGTGTTACGATGATTCGGGGTTATCCCGACGGATGAAATCAAATGTTGTGGCACAAGTGTGCAACCTCTGCAGAGTGTAAACCTATTCGAATAGCTGTGTCCACGGTTACGGATGGTTGGAAAGGCCATACAGTTTCCGGTGTCAGATTCTTGAAAATACTTGGTGAAGTGAATGGTGACTTGTTTTTGAATCACAACTGAGTTGTGGGAATGACACTAATGTTCCCACTTGAGTTAGTTAGCACATGACTAAGTCTTTTCTCAAATACTTGTGAACTAAAACTGGCTTTATGCAAATAAACTAGAGCTTAGCACCCCTTACTAGAATTGTTAACACTTACACTAGTATTAGTTTGCGAGTACTTAAAGTACTCACGGCTTTGTCCCTGGCTATTCAAATGGCCAGAGTATGAAGATGAACAGAACTACCAAGGAGATGACCAGCAGGACGCCTACAACAACTAGGAGTCTTCCGACGTCAAGCGTTGGCCTGGTGGACTAGAGAGTCCATTTATCTTTACGCTTCCGCTATGAACTTGTGTTTGTTCGTTGATCAATAGATCAACTATTTGTGTAATATGGATCATGTGATTCAAGTTGTAAGACAATATGGTTTGTAATGAATGATGACTATGAAATTCGACTATTATGCCTCACAACAACAATATTCCTGGATTGCGATGAATGACATAATAGGCATCTGGACTTAAAAATCCGGGTGTTGACAAATCCTCATGAACATAACATCCGTCCTCCTTTGGTGAGCATGGAGGGCAATCAAATAATGTAAGAGATAAAGAGCTACTCTCATTAGAAGGTTGGTATGGGTAGCTAATCCATTCTTGCTCCTTTTGTTCATCACTCTCCTCCTCTTTTTCATCTAATGAGCTTTCAGGTTCAGCAACTTTTTCTTCCACGGGTTCCTGCAAATTGTGGATACATTCTTGTGCATAATTGAGTCTCTCTTTATAATCAATGATATAACAATTATTGCTGAAATTTTCTGTGCAATAATCAAGGATAGAAGAGACATAATCTTTAAGTTCATGACAAGCAACACAAGTTTCATAATTTCTAGACATGAAGGATTCTATTTCAGAGGCTCCGATAAATAAGACAAATTGTTCTACTTCTTCGAATCCAAGATGAATATAGTTATTACAATGATAGTTCGAAATTAAAACTTCTTCACTAAAGCCACGTTGGAATTTAAGATGTTTAGTATCCTGTTTAGAGCAACAATTTATATCATGGCGTTTAAGAAAAAAATTAGCAATTTTATCCAACTTTTTTAACGTGCCCCCCGTGACTTTGCCCTTATATGATTCTCTATACTTCATAAATAATTCGGAAGTTCCATAGAGTATAAAGCAGGTCCTTCCATAACAACAGTTTTTAGTTTTTCGATTTTTCAATTTTTTATGGATTTTCAGATATATAGAAAAATAAAACAAGACAAAAATAAACTAGACACAACAAAATGAAATGAAATAAAAACAGAGAGAGAGGTGGAGTGTACTCCCCAGGTGAACTTATAAGTAGAGCTATGCTCCCCGGCAACGGCGCCAGAAAATAGTCTTGATGACCCACAAGTATAGGGGATCGAAAAGTCTTCGAGGGAAGTAAAACCCAAAATTATAGATTCGGCACAAGGAGAGCCAAAAAATACTTATAAGCCTTAACATCGGAATTGTCAATTCAGCTGCACGTGGAAAAGCACTAGCAACAGGGTGATGTGAAAGCAGTGGTAATATGATGCGGCGCCAGAAAATAGTTGGTACTACTTTGATGGCGTGTTGACAAGGAAATGTGATGCGGCAGTAATATGAGAGCAATAGTAACACAGCAGTAGCAGTAACACAGAGGAGATGGCACTAGAAAATATCCCGACGCGCAATTGATTGAAAAGCAATGATGATGAAATAAAGGACCGGGGTTCCCGACGATCTACACTAGTGGTAACTCTCCAGATAACAAGTGTTGGATGAACAAATTACAGCTGGGCAATTGACATAATTGAATTTAGCATTAAGAGAAAATATCCAGTCTATTAATATCGTAGGCATGTTTTCCATATATAGTTATAAGTGCTCGCAATGAGAAACTTGCATAACATCTTTTGTCCTACCAGCCCGTTTGCAGCGGGGCCTCAAGGGAAACTACTGGTAATTAAGGTACTCCTTTTAATAGCAAAGCATTAGCACTTGGTGAAAACATGTGATCCTCATATCAAAGTCATCCCCTCCGGTTATCCCAATTCGAGATCACTTTGGGCCTCGGGTTCCGGACAAAGACATGTGCATACAATTTGTAGATACAATCTAAGCAACAATTATAGAGCCTAGATCTAAGATCATGCCACTCGTGCACACATCTCATATATACAACATTATTCAATAAAATATCAAATTTATATACATCACAAGTGAATATCAAAACTTTACAAAGAGCTCATAAAACAAAACTTGAGCTTTATTATTATGAACACATAGATACATTGTCATTACAATATCCATTATTACAAGAATTGATGAATAATAAAAGACAGAAAATTAAAATTACATAAATGGAATTGATCCTAAACTAAAATCTTCATCTTGTCACTTTCTAAATTCTTGATTCATCATGGAAACCTGCAAAACAGAAGCAAATGCAAGAATTTGTCCAGTACCAAGTGTCATTGACACTTGGCAAGCAAAAGAAATGGAAATAGAGTGATAAGCTTGGAGGCACGGAGAAAGTCCCAACCCAGGACAAGGGGGAACACAGCAGCAGTGCACCAGCAGGAGCAAGGAGTGGTGCACAAGATAGCACAACACCCACACACACACATGAGCTGTCGACCAAGGAGTCCAGCTGATGATGCTATAAATAGCATAGTGCATAGAGATAGGGATGAATCATCAGTTCATCAAGGAAGAACAGCAAGAACAACCATAGAACCATCAGCAAGGTAATTTCATACATTTATCCAGAGAAACCAACCACCAAAACCAACCAAGCATCCATAGATCATGGTGACCTAAAGAGTAGATCAACCAGGAGCTAGGAGGTGAAGGACTGTGATCACAACAACCATCCAGAAGCACTGCAACAACACAAAATCACTTTCTAGGAGCTGGAGCAAGGTATACATCATACCTGGATGGATCTTATGATCCAACCATCATAAGCATGCTCATACACACTTGGTGTGGAGCAGATTTCTCCACTGGGTATCTCATCACTTGGTATTTACCAAGTGATGCCAGGCAGAAGAGGCCAGACCAAGAACTAGAGGAACTAGTCACTGGATATGCTTAAGTGCTAGCTATCCATGTCACTAAAACCCTAGAACAGTAGCCAACTAAATAACATAGAACCATATGGTGTATTTAACCATCAGATTCACCCTTTTTCATCAAAAGCATCCACATGGCATTCATCTAGATGATTCCCAACTGTGGAGTTTGTTCATATTTTTATAAAACCCACTAAATAGCCAAATAGGATGCAACCAGATGCAGTAGCCAACTACCGAGGTCACAAACTAGCTAATCATACAAACAAAGCGACACAGGCAGATAGTCTTCATCACCACACAAGTTCAAACAAGGATATCTATTCCAAAATGATACTGGAATTCATTTAAGAAACAGTTTATACAATTGAATCGTAACCAACACATGGTTCATCAAGGATAACTGACAGAACTTAAAACCTAGCATGCAACAACATGACATGCACAGAAGGATTACTTAAGCAATTGCTTCAGTAATGCCTATCTGGCTACCAAAGCTAGTTAACCAAGCATCACTGCAAGCTTAAGTAACTCAATTAACCACTAAGCATGCACACAATCCACTGGTGAGGCACCAATAGCATTACAAGCTATACAGAGTAAGAGATAATTCCCAAAAGGCATTACATGTTAACCATTTGGTAACCAGCAAGGTCTGGAGTGTCTAGCCAGAGGCTAGAACAACAACCAAGCAAGACAGAGACACTAGCCAGTAGTATCTGATGATCCAATGGATCAATTGGATCATGTATAAGGTACATGAGCACATCACTAGCAGCACAAGTGTCAAGGTAATAGCATAGCATGACAGTAAGCATCACCAGCAAGCAAAGGCATAGCAATAAACCTAGACAAGCAAGGATAGGATACCAGTAAGCATGGGCAGCATAACAAACATGTACAACATAGCTTAGAAGTAGACAATGTAGCAGCACAACTAGGAGATGAACAACACAGAATAGCATATAGCATTGGCCAGTGACCAGTAAGGGTTTGGGGCTGGCCAGGGCTTGTGTTGAGGAAGGATTCGATGCAATGAGCACCAACAGCAAGATCCTGCATGATCCTAGGATCATCAGGAAGCTTGGGAGCAAGAGGAAGAAGAAGTACAGTAGCATGGAGGCGTACATGCATGGAGATGAGAGGGAGGTGGAGCAGAAGAACTTACCCGCGCCTGGAAGCAGGAGCTACACCATGGCGAGGCAGTGCCCGCGCGGCCGTAGCAACTGCAAGTCCAGGGAGGACGCCGACGTTACATCGACAATCTCCACGGACAGCACAACACTTCGGGGACGACGGCACAGGCGCTGCCGAAGCAGCACCAGCGCCAGGTCTGTCCCAGGAGGGCGCTTGCATCGATGACGAGGTCCACAGCTCGCCGGAGACCACCAATCGCCGGAGGCGATTTACTCCCACATCTGGCAGGGTGGCGATCTGGCGGAGGAGGAAGGATTCGGCGAAACCGTGCGAACATATCGGTACATCTCCGCACATCGGTTCAGGCGGTGTCGGTGGGGATGTCAGGGGCGGCCGGAGTTAGCCGGAGCGTGGCGGCGACCATGGCGGCGACGACATCGCCTCGTAGTCGCCTGCGCGTTAGGGTTAGGCTACGCGAGAGAGAGATGAGTGGCTGGGCCGACTGGGTCGGATCCCACCGAGGGAGTTTGGCTCGGCCAAATGGGCCGACCCAAATGGGCCCAATTGGCTGATTTAAATGGGTCAGGGCTATTTAGGTAATTTCACAATTTTAAATAACCCCAAAATTTTATAAAATTCCAAACAAATTATTTAAACCTCCAAAAATTCAAGAAATATATGAAACACTTATATAAAATATTCCTTAACCAAGATAAAATGTGAAATGCAATAAACAAAGAGAATTCAAATTTAAGAATTTTGGATATGAATTTAAAAATGGAAATTCAAATTTGTAATTTCTTGAATATATAAATTCAGGGAGAATTTCAATATAACTTTAATACTTCCATAATTCCATATTTCCAAAAAGAGAAATATTCTTTTATTATTAACTTTTTTAATTAAGGTTAATATTACCAAAGGAAACTCTATTAATCCTAAACCTTTTCTTTTATCAGAAAATAATATAAAAGGATTATAAATTACTGCCTAAGGCATAAATATTCCAAATTAAATCTTAATCATCCAAATTTAACAAGTACTTCGGGGCAAGGGATTCAACATAAAATAATGCACCCATGCATGCATCATTTGGATGTTATAACATTGTCCTTACCGGACAATGATGCTTCTTTACAGAACCCGAGGTCCAGGTTCCATACAACGCATCGAAGTGCACTATCTCGCAGCCACCAGGAAAGTTTACTCTTGCTCATGCCATCTTGATTATGTTCTATCAATTTACTCGCAAAGCTATATACTTATCACTCCTGCATTGAAAATGAAATGTTACTTTTCCAATTATGAATATGACTATGTGGCTGGCAATGGAACCATGGTATGTGTTGATGGTGGAGGTTCCATTGCAAGGGTTCTACTCATCTAGGACTAATCACCAATGCCGTCTAGTGATTCTAGCGCCGTACATTTCGCGTTAACCATACGATCTATAATGGCTCTGGGAAGTCAGTTGTATCTTTTCCCTCTCGCATATCAACAGACTAGTGATAAGGGTTGCCTGTATCGGTCTATCTATTGGTAAAGTTGAGGACAATGGTCCGTAACGGTCTACCATTAGATATAGGAGAGGGCAGATTTATTAAAGGTCTATGATGAATTGTAAGGATTGTCCGGGTTGGTCTATCTATGGTGTATTGGGCAGGGCATATGAATTGTTTAAAATGGTCTACCTTATTGGTATAGGTGAGAATAAATGCTTGGGCCGGTCTCTCCATAGATAAAGGGCAGGACAAACTTACAAAAGGGTGGGTCTGCGGGGTCACGAAGAAGGTAGTGGTTGGCTTGGTTCTTATGTCGGGCCTCACACCAAGGAAGTGTGGATGGGAAAGTATGCTCGGTTGGCAACAATGATAAGTTCTCTTACGGGAAAAGTAACGCACCTCTGCAGAGTGTATTAAATTATGGTTTGTCACTCCCAGTTTCGGGAAGGGAACTACGAACGCAGCAGGAAAGGAACTCCGTGAAGTTCGGGTCAATCTGTGAAGGCTGGCGGGCATAGTTTTCAATATAAAATCAACCTTTTGAAGAAATGTTTGCGAAACATGCATTGACCTGGGATTTTCTGATCAATGGTCGTAGCTAGAGCATCAAACACATTTTTTCTCTTTTGAACTTGTTGAGTACATCTGTACTCACTTTCTTTCGACACCCTTGCTAGACTGTGACAATGAAGTGGAGGCCAACGATGGAGCACTGGAAGGGGACTACAAACTGGTCTACGAGGAACCTGATCTGTCCGGAGGGGTGGAAGGCGTGGACTACAGAATAGTCTACGGGGCTGACAACAATGAGGTGGAGGGGTAGTGTCCTACCCTAGTCAACTTAGAGCCGAGCAGCGTAGTGGCATACTTAAATAAGTTACTGAGCTCAGTTTGAACTTTATTTTGAGTTGTAAGAGTTTCATATTAGTATCATAAGGTGTTCTCATCGGACATGTGAGAATACCAACTTGTTAGGACCATGTTTGTAATATAATCTGGAGTGTTATGACCTGCAATATTTTTGTTGTACCACTCTGAGGGATGTGATATTTTTGAAGAAGTCCCTTCATAAATATCATATCAACGACTTATATACTACAACATGCAGTGGTATGTTGGGTCACCGCAGGTTCAGATTTCAACCAAGTAGACAAAGGGGATCGAAGAAGTAGATGTTGTTGTTGATGATGGTGGAGATCGATGCGTTGCCCTTCAAGATTCTAGCCTCCTCCTCCTCTTCTGTGTTGGTGTAGATGGTGATGGAGGCGGCAACGGCGGAAGAGCAGCAGGGCTCCGCCCCTAGGGCGTGGATGATGAAGTGGTGCCTCTCCTGCCTCCTCCCCTCTTTATATAGGCGCTGGAGGTCAGTTTCGCGAACCGACGGAGCCTGAGGCCGAATATGCCCATCGGGCCTTCACAATTCCGTCTGACGAAATGGACCCGACGGAGCCCGGTACGGCCGTACGGTACGGGCGGGTCTGCCCTTACCGATGGTCGCCAAAGCTACTGGATGCTTTCGTATTCTGGACGCCATTTCTTCATACGAACTCCGATTTGGGTGTTCTTCGACTCGTTGAACTCGTATGGATGAGGGATACAACACCATGGCCTTAGAACTTAAATATAAGAGGTTGGAAAATATCACTTTTCCTACACCTTATATGGCTAAGTTTGGTGCCTGTAATTCTCCCATCTTGTCCCCTCTTGGTCCCTTTTGCTCCAGTTTTCCATGATGACCAATAACACCTAATCACATATCAAAAACAAGGGAAACATAATAAAATCCTACTAATACTACTAAATATGCGAAGCTCATATTAAAATGAACAAGAACTCGTAAGTATGCAAAATAGGCATAGGTGTATCTAGCTGGAGCATGAAATGGGTGATAATATGAGTAATAGTATACTTAAAAACCTCAGTAGAATAATGCTAAATTTCGAGCTATCACCCCCCACACAAGGCGAGGTACATCACGTTGGAGAGGTGCGGGTTAACACGAAGGTCTCCCGAACGCCACAAAGGCTCACCTTTTTCTCGAAGCCAATTCCACGAAGGATAAAGGCCTTTCCCTTATGGTTAGATTTTCCTCCACTCAGGAGATGACAAGCTCCACAACTACTTCACAACCTCGATGAAGGAGAAGCCCGTGCCTCTTCACAATCTTACACGAAGAGGTCACCGGAGCACCAACCGCCAAGCCAACTAGGAGGTCATCCTCCAAGAGTAACAAGCTCACGGTCTCTCACTAGAACTAATTGTAATGGAGAGCTCAACACTATGCAAAGATGCAAATCAAAACACCAAGAAAAGTGTTGAAATCCTTCTCTATCAAATACCACTAAAGCAACAAATGCTATGTAGGAACTAGAGAGGAAGAACAATGGTGGAAGCCAACCAAGGACTCTAAGATCTAGATCCAAGGGATTTTCCTCACTTAGAGGATGATTTGTTTGGTGGGGTTGTAGATCTAGATCTCCTCTTCCAAAGCCCTCAAAAAGATGCAAGAACCATTGGAGGGAAAGGGGGGAAGCAAGCTCAAGAGGTTCAACAATGATGACCGAAAACATGCTAACAAACCCTTACAACAATAGGGAAGAAGGCCACTTTTATAGTCCATCAAATTATGACTGTTTGGGACAAAAATCGAGCCAACACGACGCTGAGCCCGGCAGCAGCGCCCGGCCTGCCGAGCCAGACGCCGAAAATGCAACAACTTTTGCATTCGGACTCCGATTTTGATGATATTGGGCTCGTTGGAATCACGACAAAGATCTCTACAACATTATGCATAGAAACATCATATTACAACCATTGAGTAAGAACAAAAATATGAAAGGTTTATCCTATCTATAAAAATCAAATCGGTAAAACCTCCAAACATGAAAACGCAATAGAAAATGCATACGAATTCTGTTTTAGATGAACTTAGACTTTTTCTAAAGCTATAAACAAGCTCAAGAACCTAAAATAAAGAAACACCAAGAAGCAACAATAATATAGGGATGCAACATATGCAAATAATTGAGCTCCCTAAGACGATGCGATCAAGTTACCCAACCGAAAGCCCCTCTTGATAGTGCTGCTATCTATCCTATAACATGATCTCTCAACAAACACCTTTAGACCGGTAAAAGGAAAACCTAGCAAGGCCATACATTTGCCTTGCGCATCCTGCTTGATCTTGATGATAACACTTCATGCTTCATTCAAGCCGGAATGCCCACTTGATCATTGTTGCTTCGTGAAGACTCATGATTGCTCCCCATACACCACTATGGGAAAGATCCATTGAGGCACATCTCCACAATTCCATTATCACCGAATGGACGATAAGCTTCGAGTATTATATCTTCGATATTCTCATCTTGAACTTGCCCTTCACAACCTTGATGGCATCCAAGCTTGATGCCATCCTCTCATGGGCTATATGAGATCATACTCTTGATGCATGCCCATGGAAAGATACCTAACCCACATAGAAAACACAAATGCACATATATATAGTGGGTTAGCTCATGATGCATAATTGACAAGGCTTACCACCCACAAGCTATATCACATGATCCAAAGTGGTACAATCTTTATGCTTCATGTGTTGACCAACTTGAATTCAATCTTCACTCTTAGTCTTGGTCAACCTTGTATCTCTTCATGCTCTAGCATAATATCTTGACCATTCATTGCTGAACACATAAGCTAGAGCATGACTAACTTGAGTTCCACACAAGAACACCATCTTCATTTCTTCTTCTTGATCATATCATATTCTTCTCTTCAAATTGATAATCTTGATGCCAATACCAAAGGTATAAAATTATATTCACGACATCCACACTTGAATCCAACATATGGACTTGAAGAAATACATCTGGAATATTCCTTCATATAAATACAATGAAAACATTAGTCCATAGAGGATTGTCATTAATTACCAGAAACACACTTAGGGGCAATGTACCCTTACACCAACCGTTCTAGTGGACTTCGCATGCGCACAATTAGGGGGGATGCTTTTTTCCATCCATCCCCCGCATGAAGAAAACTTCCGGCCCTCATCAGTGGACTTCGCAAGTTACGCAGCTGGAGAGTTAAGGGGAATATTCCCTTTCCTCGAAAAGGAATATTCTGAACATAGGGCCGGATCTTCCGGCCCAAGCGCTGAAGAACTTAAGTCGAAATATCCGGGGGGGGGGCATCCGGGCCAACTTAGGCCGGATAATCCGCCCCCGACACAACAACGTCTATTCCAAGCGTATGGGCTATAGATAGAGGAGCCTTCTTCTTCTTCCTCAAATCAGATCAGAGTAGCACAAATACTTTCTCTCTCATCCATTGTTCTTGAGCTCAAATCGAGTTAATCTCCCTCCCTAGCCAACCAAATCACTCCAAACTTGGGGAATCAAAGGTGGAGGGCTAGATCTACCTATCCACCCAAAAAAAATTGTGATCCCCATACTTTTCCTTAGTGGACTTGGAAACCCTAGATCTCCTTTGTGGGGGTCCTTGTAGTTGGCATAATGATACGTCTCCAACGTATCTATAATTTCTTATGTTCCATGCTAGTTTTATGACAATACCTACATGTTTTATTCATACTTTATATCATTTTTATGCATTTTCCGGTACTAACCTATTAACAAGATGCCGAAGCGCCAGTTCCTATTTTCTGCTGTTTTTGGTTTCAGAAATCCTACACAGGAAATATTCTCGGAATTGAACGAAACAAAAGCCCACGGCCCTATTTTCCACGGAGGATTCCAGAACATAGAAGAAGAGTCGGAGGCGGCCAGCAGGGGGCCCACCCACAGGGCGGCGCGGCCAGGCCCCCAAGCGCGCTGGCCTATGGGGAGGCCACCCCCTGGCTCCCCCGACGCTGCCTCTTCGCCTATATATTCCTTCGTATCGGAAAACCCTAGTACAGAGAGCCAAAATACGAGAAAAGTTCCAGAGACGCCGCCGCCGTCAACCCCATCTCGGGGGTTCGAAGATCGCCTCCAGCCCCGCCGGGAGGGGGAATCATCCCCGGAGGGCTCTACATCACCATGCCGGCCTCCGGACTGATGCGTGAGTAGTTCATCCTTGGACTATGGGTTCATAGCAGTAGCTAGATGGTTGTCTTCTCCTATTGTGCCATCATGTTAAGATCTTGTGAGCTGCCTATCATGATCAAGATCATCTATTTGTAATGCTACATGTTGTGTTTGTTGGGATCCGATGAATATGGAATACTATGTCAAGTTGATTATCGATCTATCATATATGTGGTGTTTATGATCTTGCATGCTCTCCGTTGCTAGTAGAGGCTCTGGCCAAGTTGATACTTGTAACTCCAAGAGGGGGTATTTATGCTAGATAGTGGGTTAATCCTCCATTGAATCTGGGACAGTGACGAAAAGTTCTAAGGTTATGGATGTGTTGTTGCCACTAGGGATAAAACATCAATGCTTTGTCTAAGGATATTTGTATTGTTTACATTACGCACAGTACTTAATGCAATTGTCTGTTGTTTGCAACTTAATACTGGAAGGGTGCGGATGCTAACCCGAAGGTGGACTTTTTAGGCATAGATGCATGCTGGATAGCGGTCTATGTTCTTTGTCGTAATGCCCTAAGTAAATCTCATAGTAGCCATCATGATATGTATGTGCATTGTTATGCCCTCTCTATTTGTCAATTGCCCAACTGTAATTTGTTCACCCAATATGTTATTTATCTTATTGGAGAGACACCACTAGTGAACTGTGGACCCCGGTCCATTCTTTTACATCTGAAATACAACATACTGCAATCATTGTTCTCTGTTGTTCTTTGCAAGCAAACATCATTCTCCACACCATACGTTTAATCCTTTGTTTTCAGCAAGCCGGTGAGATTGTGTTATCACCAGAATTTGACCGAGTCAGAGGTGGGCCGCGATCAAGATGGATTTGAAGAATATATATATATGGAAGAAGTACGTGAATCGGCCTTACATGCAAAGCTTGGGCTAGTTCGCCCGTGTATCTGTAACATTTTAGGATACGTGTCGATTAGATAGAGTTTGACCCGTGCACGGTTAGGTGCACGCCTGAATTAGAAAGTCCCTTGGACTATAAATATGTATCTAGGGTTTATGGAATAAACAACAACCAACGTTCAACACAAACAAATCTCGGCGCATCGCCAACTCCTTCGTCTCGAGGGTTTCTCCGGTAAGCACCATGCTGCCTAGATCGCATCTTGCGATCTAGGCAAGACAAGCCTACCTACGTTGTTCATGCGTTGCTCGTGCTCGAAGCCTTTTTGATGGCGAGCAACGTAGTTATCTTAGATGTGTTAGGGTTAGCATTGTTCTTCGTATCATATGTCTGTCGTAGTGCGACCCTTATGCATCTAGCCGCCCTTACACCTATCTCGGGTGTAGGGGCGGCACCCCGCTTGATCATAGTTTAGTAGATCCGATCCGTTACGGTTGCTCCTTGTTCTGCAAGGATTAGTTTAATATCCGCATTAGTTAGGCCCTACAAAGGGTTGGAGGATCCAGCGGCGTGTAGGGTGACGTTCGCTAGCCCTAGAAAGGATGTTCCGGGGATCAACCTCGTGTTGGTTTTTAGGCCCTGTCTAGGATCGGCTTACGGTCACCGTGCGCGAGCGCGAGGCCCAATCGTGAGTAGGATGATCCGATTATGCGGTGAAAACCCTAAATCGTCGTAGATCTCATTAGCTTTATCTTGATCAAGCAGGACCACCATATATTCGGACACCTTGTACGAATCATGGGTGGATCGGCTCTTTGAGCCGATTCACGAGATAACCCGAGAGCCAATCGAGGCTCGTATTTAATGTTTACGTGTATGCCATGCAGGAAACTAAGCGAGGCATCATCCAACACCTTCCCGACCGGGTATAGGTCGGGTGGCACGCCCTTGCGATAGCATCGGACGTGTGACCAGGAGGCTTTGCGGGCCGTCGCTCCGAGGGACCGGGGCCGCCCGCAGCCCTAGTTGTTCCCGGCTCTACTCGTGTTGCTCGTCGCTGCCCGCCGGTGGGTTTCGACGTCAACACATTCCGGCACGCCGGTGGGACTACCTTCGACATCCACCACATCGCCATCTACATCCGAGATGGCGGAAAGCACTCCGGTCAAGTACGAGGATCCGCTCGATGAACTCAAGAAGAAACATGACGAGATCAAGGCAACCCTCGAAGCCGAACTCATCGGCTCTTTCCACGAACCCGCTCCCATGGCGTCGGGTGGAAGGGGTTCACACCCGAAGGCGCACTCGATGGAGTGGACCTGTCCGCCCCGTCGAAGAACGCACCAGGTCGCTGCGGCAGGAAATCAACTACATGGTGGCTCATTCGGCCGCACCGCCACTGCGAGAGCCCGGTGAACACTTTGGAGCGTGTCACTCGCGCGTGGTCCGAGAAATCATGAGCCACCGGTATTCTCCGTCGGGACCAGCTCGGGGACCTTCAAAGGAGAGATGCCACTCCGGTCCCATCCTTCGTTGCCGTTCGCATGGGCAGCACCGGAACCGCCGAACTCATCGGCATACGTCGTCTACAAGATTGGTGGTGATCCTAGTGACTACCAATTCCTACCCGAGGCACCCAAGGAGATCCCGCACGGATACGCGTGCGCATACGTACCGGACCGCAATACCCGGGCACTCTCAAACCGAGGTTGCAACAGCGGGGGCCTCCGGAACGTCGGGAGGAACGTCGGGAGCGGATCTTGAGAAGCAAACGTGGCTGGCTAAATACGCCACTCCGACAAACCTCCGGAGCCCAGCTCCTGCAGTTGGCTCGGAACTAGAAAAGCAAGCATGGCTGGTTAAGTATGCCACCCCGGCGAATCTTCAGGGTTCGACACCGTCAGCCATCACCGCGGATCAGATTTGTACAATTCGAAAGATCGGTTCGGCATGATGCCGAAAAGGAAGACGTTCGGCTACACCAAGCCGTACCCCAATGATTACGAATTGATCCCGCTACCCCCAAATATCGGCTCCCGGACTTCACAAAGTTTAGTGGATCGGATGGTTCCAGCTCCATCGAGCATGTGAGCCGATATTTGGCACAGCTGGGCACGATCTCGGCATCGGACGAGTTGCGTGTGAGGTTCTTCGCACGATCCCTCACAGGATCGGCTTTCGGGTGGTACACATCGCTGCCACCGAACTCCATCCGGACTTGGAAGCAGTTGGAAGAGCAGTTCCATGAGCGGTATCACTCGAGAGGCTTCCGAGGTTGGTATTGCCGATCTAGCACAAGTACGACGAAGCGCGGGGAGACGAGTGTCGAGAATACGTCCGGCGCTTCGGGACCATTAGGAACCGATGCTTTTCGGATCATGTAAGTGAAAAAGAAGCGATCGAGTTGGCGGTGGTGGGTCTCTCATCATCGATTAAGGACGTGGCCTCCCAAGCGAGACTACCCTTCATTGGCGCACATGGTGCGAAGCTGTCGGCATATGAGCGAGCGCCACCCGGACGTTTACCGGGACAAATTCAAGCGTGCGGTGACCCCGGTTGAGGCGGACGAGGATGAAGGTGCTGCGGGAGATCGAGAGGTAGCGGTGGCTGAATGGACTCGAGCGGCGGGCCCCGTGTCCCGCAAATGGGTGAAGCCACAAGGCCCTCCAAAAGGGTTCGACTTCGACGTGACCAAAGCCGAGCGGATTTTTGATCTCTTACTCACGGAGAAGCATATAAAGGTACCCGAAGGCCACAAGATCCCCACGGTGCAAGAGCTGAACGGAAAGCCATACCGCAAGTGGCATAACACGTTCACCCACACCACCAACGACTGCAGGGTGTGGCGGCAGCAGATCCAAATGGCGATAGAAAATGGACGGTTAATTTTCAACCGAGTACGCCATGAAGGTCGACACACACCCCTTCCTCGCCGTGAACATGGTGGAGTATACTTACCATGGAGGGTGCCAGCCGGATTTCTCGTGCAATATCAACATGGTAGGACCTGGACACCACTCGGTAAGGACGGAGATGAGGGCAGCTGCTCTCATAGCAAAGATACGAGAGGAAGCCGCTCCACGCGATCGGCTCCGCCAAGACGGCAAGCGCTACGTCACGAGAGGGAGAAGTGAAAAACATAAGGTATCAACGACCTCTCTCCGATCACCTCCTCAACAAGTATGTGGGTCGGTATGACCAACGCCGGCGATACAACGACAATGATGAAGAAGATCGTTCGGCTAGGGACGACGGGAGACGTCGTCGGCATGATCGTGAGGAGGAGGAGCACGAGCGCCGTGCCAAGGAAAAGTTGGGGGAGCGAGTCGACGAGGATAGGCACTGGGACTGTCCCTTCTTCGGACACCGCCGGGATTCGGGAATGAGCCGATTGCCCACAATCGGCAATTGCCCGGAATGCAACCGGAAGAAAAAGGAGGCAGCCAACGTGTCCGTATTCAAGCGCCTAGGGCCTCTCCCGCCACAAAGCAAACGCGCTGAGTCCCCTCGGTTGAAAGATCTCGAAGATTCGGAAGACGAGGGAGAAGAAGAAGACAGGTACCACCGGCCAAGGTGGTGCCCTGATGGACTCAGCCGTTCCCAAAAGCGCAGGGTTCAGCGATTGCGCGGCCTGGAGGAAGCCGAAAGGTTATACTTGCATACATTGAGGAAGGCAAGACCTGATCTGGCTGCGAAAGTTCAGCGAACCCTGGATGAAGAGGGACGTCCACGGAAAATGGAGTGGCGCCCCAAGCAAAGGAAAGCCGATGATGAAACATCGGCTGGCACAAACATGGTGCTCGTCCTTCCAACGAAGCTTAGTGCTCCACGGTTACACGATGCACTCGAGGTGGACGACAGCAAGCGCACCAACATGATAAAATCAGAGATTGGGCTGGTTTTATCTACCGGCCTGAACGAGTAGCAAGAGCAAATTAATGAGCAAACGTGGCGAGGCTGATCCTTGTGATCGGCCCCAAAAATTTATGGAGGAACATTACAAAACCTTCATCGAGCAAGCAACGTGGAGGCCGATTCCAAGCAATCGGCCAAAATTATCCTCACCATCCATTCCGCCCGGGTTCAACATTTAATCCGACGAGCCGATACCATCAAGTCCCTTGAAAGAATCGGCTCGGGGGGCACCTGAGTGGATAAAACACGAGGATATTCAGTAGAAGCGTCCTGCAAATGCCTAGCAGCCTAAAATATCCTTTGATGATGGGTATTGAAGTATGGGGGCCGATACATAAATCGGCCGAAAAATTCGAAATTTTTTAAGCACAGCCGATGCATGGTCATCGACTCGAGAGGTATAACTGTTATAATCAGAGGGTCAATGGAGCACGAAGAGAGACTCTAATGGAAGAACTCCTCAATGGAGTGGTTTAAGGGCTCAGATCCTCTCTTCAAGAACAATGCCAAGAGCAGCCTGGACGTGCAGATCAGGTCAAGGATGGATTGCATTAGATCCGCCAAAGGAAAGAGCCGATCTGACCGGCAAGGCGCAGGAAGTAAACTGAAGAAGCTCGGGGGGCAGCTCACCCTGAAGGCTCTCTGCTCTGGGAAACCGATTTTTGTTGAAATCGGCTGGCTCTGCGTTATGATTTGAGGCAATGGCGGCACATTTGGCTGATTCGCCTTGATTAAGGCTCGGGGGGCAGCTCGCCCTAAAGGTCCTTGCTCTGGGGAGCCGATTTGGTTGGAATCGGCTAGCCCTACATCGCAACTGGTCTGGAGAGTGGTGTTTTTTGTTACGGAATCATCAGTTTGAGCATCCAAGACAGTTCCGGGGCTCTCTTAAAGACGCCTGCTCACGATCAAATCGCCGACCTACTAAGATCGGACTGTGCCATCGTCATCGGCAGAGTTGGCTAGCTTAGATGGATGACTGAATTGGCCTGTCTCGCAGATTATCGTAAGAAACTGATGCGTTGCCATCAGTCATTAAGCATGGTTTAGGCCAACAGTCGACAAGGTCAGATGAGGAAAAATCGGCTAAATCAGCATGAAAGAAATCGGCGAGATCAAGTTAAAAGGAAATTCTTCATTAATATTGGGATTTCTTACAATGAAGAGCCGATTGCTCAAAAAAGGAACAAAAGGAGAGCCGATTGCTCAAGGGGCTACTGGTCCTACATAACTACTCCTCGCTAGCGTTGTCGTCGTCGCCATCGGCGCTACTGCCGGAGAAGTCCTCGCCGCTGCTGTCCCAGCCGTCGGCTGGGGCTTCCTCCTCCTCCTCGTCATCATCATCATCCTCGCTATCCGCCCGAGCCGCGGAAGCGCTTCGTTGGAGGATACCCGGCGGAGGAGGAGGAATCATCTTCCTCCTCCTCATCTTCTCCTTCCTCGTCGTCATCGTCGTCCTCGCTGTCCGCCCACATGCGGGAGCGCTTCTTCGACGGGAACCTGGCGGAGGGGGAGGCCTTGGTCTTCTCTGCTTCTCCTTCTTTCTTCTCCTTGTCAGAGGAGATGGGGTTCTCCCCGGAGCGGGGGTCGTCCTCTTCCTTGTTCTTCGGCGACGATTGGAGAGAGAGGCCTGAAGCGGAGGAGGAAGAGGAAGACATGTCTGCAGAGGAAGAGGGTTTTTTGGTGTTGGTGGACGGAGCGAGCAAGGGGATGGAGTGGTGAACCGTTTGGCACAGATAAATAAAAGGAGTGTAGTGGAGATTTAATGCCATGACGGTTCTCGAGGATGTGATGCCGAAATTGTCAATTCGTACGAGAGAAGCCCGGGAGGCGAGGCGTAATGATGGAAGATTCTGCGGCGGTTCGCTCCGCCACGACATGACCCGACGAAAGAAAAGCGTAATGATTTTGGAAATGTCATTTCCAAAACCAGGGGGGCATGTGTTATCACCAGAATTTGACCGAGTCAGAGGTGGGCCGCGATCAAGATGGATTTGAAGAATATATATATATGGAAGAAGTACGTGAATCGGCCTTACATGCAAAGCTTGGGCTAGTTCGCCCGTGTATCTGTAACATTTTAGGATACGTGTCGATTAGATAGAGTTTGACCCGTGCACGGTTAGGTGCACGCTCGAATTAGAAAGTCCCTTGGACTATAAATATGTATCTAGGGTTTATGGAATAAACAACAACCAACGTTCAACACAAACAAATCTCGGCGCATCGCCAACTCCTTCGTCTCGAGGGTTTCTCCGGTAAGCACCATGTCGCCTAGATCGCATCTTGCGATCTAGGCAAGCACAAGCCTACCTACGTTGTTCATGCGTTGCTCGTGCTCGAAGCCTTTTTGATGGCGAGCAACGTAGTTATCTTAGATGTGTTAGGGTTAGCATTGTTCTTCGTATCATATGCTCGTCGTAGTGCGACCCTTATGCATCTAGCCGCCCTTACACCTATCTCGGGTGTAGGGGCGGCACCCCGCTTGATCATAGTTTAGTAGATCCGATCCGTTACGGTTGCTCCTTGTTCTGCAAGGATTAGTTTAATATCCGCATTAGTTAGGCCCTACAAAGGGTTGGAGGATCCAGCGGCGTGTAGGGTGACGTTCGCTAGCCCTAGAAAGGATGTTCCGGGGATCAACCTCGTGTTGGTTTTTAGGCCCTGTCTAGGATCGGCTTACGGTCACCGTGCGGGAGCGCGAGGCCCAATCGTGAGTAGGATGATCCGATTATGCGGTGAAAACCATAAATCGTCGTAGATCTCATTAGCTTTATCTTGATCAAGCAGGACCACCATATATTCGGACACCTTGTACGAATCATGGGTGGATCGGCTCTTTGAGCCGATTCACGAGATAACCCGAGAGCCAATCGAGGCTCGTATTTAATGTTTACGTGTATGCCATGCGGGAAACTAAGCGAGGCATCATCCAACACCTTCCCGACCGGGTATAGGTCGGGTGGCACGCCCTTGCGATAGCATCGGACGTGTGACCGGGAGGCTTTGCGGGCCGTCGCTCCGAGGGACCGGGGCCACCGCAGCCCTAGTTGTTCCCGGCTCTACCGTGTTGCCTCGTCGCTGCCCGCCGTGGGTTTCGACATCAACGGATTGACGGCCTCACTCGTTAAGTTGGGGCAAAGTATTGTGATTGTGTTGTGCAGGTTCCACGTTGGCGTCGGAATCCATGGTGTTGCGCCGCACTACACTCCTTCGCCAACAACCTTCGCGTGGCCTTCATCTCCTACTGGTCCGATAAACCTTGGTTTCTTACTGAGGGAAAACTTGCTGCTGTACGCATCATACCTTCCACTTGGGGTTCCCAACCGACGTGTGCTTTACCGTCACAAGCAGCTGCTTTTGGTGCCGTTACTGGGTAAGAATCAACACTCCATCAAGCTCAGTCACGCGCCATCAAACACGTTTTCTGGCGCCGTTGCCGGGGAGATCAAGACACGCTGCAAGGGGAGTCTCTCACACCCAATCTTGCTTTATTTTATTTTCTGTCTTGTTTGCTTTCTTTATATCAAAAACACAAAAAAATTAGTTACTTGTTTTACTTTATTTAATTCGGTTTTGCTTTATTTATTTTTATTATTGCTAAAATAAGTAATCCTGAAGTTGAAGTTCGTTCGTTTAAGCAACAAGGGGGAGAAAGTTTTAAAGATGCTTGGTATAGAATTAGTGATGCTCATCATAGGTGCACTAAGAAACACTCCACTATTATCCTCCTTAGGAACTTTTATGTTGGTATCTCTAGCTGGAATAGGTATGTTCTTGATACTCTTACGGGGAGTAATTTCCTAGGCACTCCTGCTTTAGAAGCTAGTTGCATTATTGAGAGTCTAGTTGGAATACCACCTGTTAATGAAGCTAAAATTGAAATCTCTCTTGAGGATGTCATGAAAAAGTTGGAGGCCATAGAGAAAAATCTTCCAAGTGTTGAGACTAAATTGGGAATATTACTTGATAATACTGATAAACTTGATAAATCTCTAGGAGGAATTAATGAAAGAATTGATGTCTTAGAAACTTGTGCTATCCATGATAATCAAACCCATAGGATTGGTGAACTTGAAGAAGCTATGGGAACCTTGGGTTCAACTTTTTCTTCTCTTAAGTTTAAGGAGAAAGCTTATGTGGGTAAGGAGCAAAAGTTCATGTATGTCTCCAAGATGCCTAAGCCAAAGAATCATTATGAGCTTAAAATTGATAAAACCCTTAGTACCACTATGGGAAATTTAGATAATGGAGCATCTAAGATACCTATTGTGACAAGTTGTGTTTTTAAGGAAAATCATGATGTTGATACTTCTTCTCTTGATGTTACTTGATTTTCACTTTCTGCGCCTAGGTGAAAGGCGTTAAAGAAAAGCGCTTATGGGAGACAACCCATTGTTTTATTTCTGCAATTTTTGTTTTATATTTGAGTCAAGGTGCTTGTTACTACTGTAGCAATACCTTTGTATCTTTATTTTATTACATTGTTGTGCCAAGTAAAGTCTTTGATAGTAAGGTTAATACTAGATTTGGATTACTGCGCAGAAACAGATTTCTTGCTGTCACGAATTTGAGTAGACCTCTCTGTAGGTAACTCAGAAAAATCTGCCAATTTTCCTGTGTGATCCTCAGATATGTACGCAACTTTCATTCAATTTGAGCTTTTTCATCTGAGCAAGTTAAGTGCCCCTGAAAAATTCGTCTTTACGGACTATTCTGTTTTGACAGATTCTGCCTTTTATTTCGCATTGCCTCTTTTACTGTGTTTGAGTGGATTTCTTTGCTCCATTAAATTTCAGTAACCTTGGGTAATATCCAGAAGTGTTGGGAATGATTGTGTCCTTGCTGAACATGTGAATTTTTGATTATGCACTAACCCTCTAATGAGATTGTTTTGAGTCTGGTGTGAAGGAAGTTTTCAAGGATCAAGAGAGGAGGATGATATAATATGATCAAGAAGAGTGAAAAGTCTAAGCTTGGGAATGCCCTCGTGGTTCATCCCTGCATATTTCAAGAAGACTCAAGCGTCTAAGCTTGGGGATGCCCAAGGCATCCCCTTCTTCATCAATAACTTATCAGGTCACCTCTAGTGAAACTATATTTTTATTCCGTCACATCTCATGTGCTTTACTTGGAGCGTCTATGTGCTTTTATTTTTGTTTTGTTATTTTCATTCTCTGAATAAATCGGATCCTAACATGCTTGTATGGGAGAGAGACACGCTCCGCTTTTTCATATGAACACTAGTGTTCTTCGCTTTTACTTTTAATGTTCAATGGCAAAAGCTGGAAGCCGCTGCATTTATTGCTTGTTGGTTGGAAGCAGAAAATGCTTCATGTGGTAATTGGTATATTGTATTGAATAATTTGATACTTGGCAATTGTTTTGAGCTCTCAAGTAGATCATGTTTAAGCTCTTGCATCATGTAGTTTAAACCTATTAGTGGAGAACTATCGTAGAGCTTGTTGAAATTTGGTTTGCATGATTGGTCTCTCTAAGGTCTAGATATTTTCTGGTAAAAGTGTTTGAGCAACAAGGAAGACAGTGTAGAGTCTTATAATGCTTGCAATATGTTCTTATGTAAGTTTTGTTGTACGGTTCATACTTGTGTTGCTTCAAACAACCTTGCTAGCCAAAGCCTTGTACTGAGAGGGAATGCTTCTCGTGCATCCAAAACCTTGAGCCAAAACCTATGCCATTTGTGTCCACCATAACTACCTACTATGTGGTATTTTTCTGCCATTCCAAAGTAAATTGCTTGTGTGCTACCTTTAAAACCTTTAAAAAAAAAATTCATTCCTTGTTTTTGCAATACATAGCTCATGGGAAAGTAGCCTAAAAAACTATTGTGGTAAGGAATATGTCGCTTGTGTATCTTAGTTCTTATAAGTTGCTTGTTGAGCGGTAACCATGTTGTCTGGGGACGCCATCAACCTGTCACATCTTTGTTGAATATCATGTGAGTTGCTATGCATATTCGTCTTGTCTGAAGTAAGGGAGATTTGCCATGAGTTGAAATGATTCGAGTATGCATATTGTTAGAGAAGAACATTGGGCCGCCAACCAAAGCCATGTATCATGGTGGAAGTTTCAGCTTGGACACTCAAATCCTCAAAATCTCTTATGAGAATATTATTATTGTTGAATGCTTGAAGCATTAAAAAGAGGAGTCCATTATCTATTTTCTATGTTGTCCCGGTATGGATGTCCTTAAGTTGAGATCTATCAAAATCGAGAAATAATATGCGATTTATCTCCTTGGACCTTTGTACAGGTGGCATAGAGGTACCCCTTTGTGACACTTGGTTGAAACATATATAATGCGATGATAATCCATGGAATTCCGAGCTAATTAGGACAAGGTGCGGGCACTATTAGTATTCGATGCATGAGGCTTGCAACTTATAGGAAGTTTTATACATAACCCATATGAATTATTACTACCGTTGACACAATTGTTTCCATGCTTTCAAGATAAAAAGCTCTAGCACATGAGTAATCCCTGCTTCCCTCTGCGAAGGGTCTTTCTTTTACTTTATGTTGAGTCGGTTTACCTACTTCTTTCTATCTTAGAAGCAAACACTTGTGTCAAGCTGTGTGCATTGATTCTTACATGCTTACTTATTGCACTCATCATATTAGTTTGTGTTGACAATTATCCATGAGATATACATGTTGAAAGTTGAAAGCAAGCTGCTGAAACTTAAATCTTCCTTTGTGTTGCTTCAAAACCTTCTATTAAGAATCTATTGCTTTATGAGTTAACTCTTATGCAAGACTTTTTGATGCTTGTCTTGAAAGTACTATTCATGAAAAGTTTTTGCTATATGATTTAGTTGTTTAGTCATTATCTTTTTGTTAGCAAACTATAGATCATTGCTTTGAGTCACTTCATTCATCTCATATGCTTTACAATAGTATTGATCAAGATCATGTTGGTAGCATGTCACTCCAGAAATTATGCTTTTTATCGTTTACCTACTCGAGGGCGAGTAGGAACTAAGCTTGGGGATGCTTGATACGTCTCCAACGTATCTATAATTTCTTATGTTTCATGCTAGTTTTATGACAATACCTACATGTTTTATTCATACTTTATATCATTTTTATGCATTTTCCGGTACTAACCTATTAACAAGATGCCGAAGCGCTAGTTCCTATGTTCTGCTGTTTTTGGTTTCAGAAATCCTACACAGGAAATATTCTCTGAATTGGAAGAAACAAAAGCCCACGGCCCTATTTTCCACGGAGGATTCCAGAACATCGAAGAAGAGTCGGAGGCGGCCAGCAGGGGGCCCACCCCACAGGGCGGCGCGGCCAGGCCCCCAGGCGCGCCGGCCTATGGGGAGGCCACCCCCTAGCTCCCCCGACGCTGCCTCTTTGCCTATATATTCCTACGTATCGGAAAACCCTAGTACAGAGAGCCAAAATACGAGAAAAGTTCCAGAGACGCCGCCGCTGTCAACCCCATCTCGGGGGGTTCTGAAGATCGCCTCCGGCACCCTGCCGAAGAGGGGAATCATCACCGGAGGGCTCTACATCACCATGCCCGCCTTCGGACTGATGCGTGAGTAGTTCATCCTTGGACTATGGGTCCATATCAGTAGCTAGATGGTTGTCTTCTCCTATTGTGCCATCATGTTTAGATCTTGTGAACTGCCTATCATGATCAAGATCATCTATTTGTAATGCTACATGTTGTGTTTGTTGGGATCCGATGAATATGGAATACTATGTCAAGTTGATTATCGATCTATCATATATGTGTTGTTTATGATCTTGCATGCTCTCCGTTGCTAGTAGAGGCTCTGGCCAAGTTGATACTTGTAACTCCAAAAGGGGGTATTTATGCTAGATAGTGGGTTGATGCCTCCATTTAATCTGGGACAGTGACAGAAAGTTGTAAGGTTATGTATGTGCTGTTGCCACTAGGGATAAAACATCAATGCTTTGTCTAAGGATATTTGTATTGTTTACATTACGCACAATACTTAATGCAATTATCTGTTGTTTGCAACTTAATACTGGAAGGGGTGCGGATGCTAACCCGAAGGTGGACTTTTTAGGCATAGATGCATGCTCGGATAGCGGTCTATGTTCTTTGTCGTAATGCCCTAAGTAAATCTCATATTAGTCATCATGATATGTATGTGCATTGTTATGCCCTCTCTATTTGTCAATTGCCCAACCGTAATTTGTTCACCCAATATGTTATTTATCTTATTGGAGAGACACCACTAGTGAACTGTGGACCCCGGTCCATTCTTTTACATCCGAAATACAACCTACCGCAATCATTGTTCTCTCGTTGTTCTTTGCAAGCAAACATCATTCTCCACACCATACGTTTAATCCTTTGTTTTCAGCAAGCCGGTGAGATTGACAGCCTCACTGTTAAGTTGGGGCAAAGTATTGTGATTGTGTTGTGCAGGTTCCACGTTGGCGCCGGAATCCCTGGTGTTGCGCCGCACTACACTCCTTCGCCAACAAACTTCGCGTGGCCTTCATATCCTACTGGTTCGATAAACCTTGGTTTCTTACTGAGGGAAAACTTGCTGCTGTACGCATCATACCTTCCTCTTGGGGTTCCCAACGGACGTGTGCTTTACCGTCACAAGCAGCTGCCTTTTGGTGCCGTTACTGGGTAAGAATCAACACTCCATCAAGCTCAGTCACGCGCCATCACAGAACATCTCGTCCTAGATCTTGTTGTGACTAGTTCGTGATGTTGTTGGGAGCCTCAGGCTGTTGTGGAGTTTGCCCCAACCTTGTGTGAAGGAATCTCCGCCTTGACCGACCTTGATAGTGGAGAAGTGAATACTCCTTTGTGGGGTGCTCACGAGGAATAAGGTGACGCCTTTGTGGCGGTTGACACCTTTGCAGTCCACACCTCCTCAATATAGACGTACCTCCTTTGGTGGAGGGAACTATGATAAACACATTGTGCGCGCATCGTCTTCGCTACCGTCCGCCCAGTTATCTCGCTTCCTTTATACTTGCTCTTTATTTGTTCTACTTGCTTGTGTGCATTGCATCATTGTAGAAACACTTTACCTTTGAAAGCAATCATCTTTACATTCCGCTTCCGCATAAAAATTTAAAAAAGGCTAAAACTTGCATATATAGCTCCTATTCACCCCCTCTAGTCGCGCCTAATACACACTTAGTTAGTTACTCACATCGCTCTTTCGCGGGGCATTGCTATCCCGCAAATCCCAGATGTTGCAGGTGTCCGTACCATGGAGCACAACTATATGATCGCCTGCAAATTTATGGGAGTTAGTAGAAATAATCATTGACCGTTTATATCACTTATATCTTGATCCAAAGGAGTAACTTTAACAAGAATCGCTCTACTTCGTGCATGTTTTTTTTGTTTTCTTTGTTGGACAAACTCAGCCGGATATGGGGTTTGAAGAATTACATGAGGCGAGAATCCACGTGGGATGAGAGGTGCAACAAGGCGAGGCTCATGATGAGCAAGGCGACCCGTGGGAACAAGCCGCAACCTTCCATGGCAAGGATCCATGATGGGCCTTGGGAAGCTGGCCCAACCAGCATCAACATCAATCCCATCAGCAGCCTTCTCAACACAAGCATGGACACAAGCATGGACATGAGTATCTCCCACATGCTCAGTTCGAGGAGTCACCAAAACCGCACCGACGACGTGAAAAACACGTACCGCCAAGGTTTATTGTCTATCTAGCTACACATCGTAAGACTTTGCAGCCATTCTTTGCATAAGGTTAAAACAAGGGGTGATGAGTTAGGCGAGGATAGAAAATAAAGGTTTAGCTAAGCTGAGTTAAAATAAATTGATGTTGTTTTCAGCCGCCCAAGCCAACACATCCAACCAACATCACAAGTTGTATAGAGTGCCATCTGGGTCGAAACTTGAAGGATGACAATCGTTGGAAGAACTTTATATATGTTTATTTATTAATAATAGTACTACCTTACTGTTATAACACCTCTTAATGTTTTTAAAAAATGTATGTGTCTAGACGTGTTTTACCGTGTAGGCACTTGTTTTGGTACATATCTAGTCTATATTAAAATATTCAAAATGTCTTACGAGCGGAGGGGGAACAAAGGGGAGTAATATAATTGAGTTTTGGGGGCATGTACATTGCTAGGCTCTTAATTGGACGTTTAAGGAGTCGATTACTTCATGCAGATAAGCGCCGGCGATCTAGCAGTCCTATTTTGTATTGATATTTCAAGCAGTAGGCTCTTAATTTTGCGTTGCTGCTACAGAAACGGCTGGGAAAAGAGCAAAACCGCTGATAATTAATTCCTACCGTCTGGCCATAAGCGCCCCGTTGTACATGTCGTGAGGCAAACTCGTACAAATTGTATGTTCCTATTTCTTTAATAAAATTTGCACCGGCGATAACAACTATTGGTGAATAGAGAAACCAACATAATTTGGCGTACCTTATATTTAATAAACTAACTAAAATGACATACAAACTCCTGCTAACAAATATTGAAAAAAAAAACTCCTGCTATCAAATATTAAAAACGTATGAGAAAACACAACATCCAAAGTCACATGTCCGTCCATTACAGCCTGCGAGTGACGAGATAGCATCGCATTCCAGCTGAACTCAGGCACCGCACCCGTAAATTACCCAGCCTCCCCTGCCCATCCTCGTAATTAGCCACCACCGTCACCTCTCGGCGACGTACCGACAGGCGGGTCCCGGACACCCGACTACACAGAACCTCGAGCGCGAAGTACGATACTACCCCGCGGACGCAGCAGTAATTACGCGTATTTGCCCCACAGCCCTAATAGCAGCCCTCCGAGATAAAACCCCACATCCTCCCGTCACCGCGCCTCCACTAGGAGAGGTCGCAGCGCAGACGGAACCCACCACCCAAAGAAACCAAGAACCAAAAGCTCGGATTTTCTCCGCCGGCGCCCGCCGATTTCCCCTCTCGATCGAGCTGCTGCCGATTCCCAGCCCCGCGACCATGACGACTGACCAGCCAGTGATCAGCCTGCGCCCCGGCGGCGGCGGCGGCGGGCCCCGCGGCGGCGGCCGCCTCTTCGCCCCCGCCTTCGCCTCCGGCTCCGGCGACTTCCTCCGCCCGCACGCCGCCGGCGCCTCCGGCGTCTCCAGGGTGAGAGCTCTCGGCGCCCGATCTGTGGGGTGGAGGTCTTACTGTTCGATGCGGGCTCGATTAGTTTGCCGATGGGCGGGCCCGAGGGGGAGATCCAGGGGGGAACCGTCGGATCTTGGTTCTAGGGGCTGTGCTGGTCTAGATGGAGCGTTTATTGGTTGAGGATGCCGTCTCGTTTATAGATATTCGCTGCTTAACGGGGTTTTAAGAGGCAATAATGCGCAAGAAGGTTGTGCTTAGGTGCGCGCTGGTTGAGGTTGGGTGCTTCTGTAGGTTGCAATTTAGAGTAATCCGGATTTCAGCTTTCAGGGCCGAGCTAGTGAGCTTTTGTGTGGGATATTATGGTGGGCTGAGCCTTAACTATTGAACTGCAGCAGCTTCCTTGTGTTTTGTTTCTACTTGCATATAGGCCATGTGTAATACTCAACATTATGTCAAAGCTAAATGCCTAGCTCGACCAAACAAGCTGTTATAAATTATTAGTCCTTAACTATTTTGATTTGTGTAAAGGCACTTCTTTGCTATGCTGACATAGATGGTACCTTGGTGCAGATTGGTGACTTACATTTTGAGACGCGTGAGCGCGTTCGTTATTCAAGAGACCAGCTTCTTGACCTGCGTGAGGTACCTGCTGTTTGACCCTTCATACAAAGTCTGTTTATACATGGAAAATGTGTTGTAAGCATTTTCCTTAAATGTGTTATTGGTCAGGGTATCTGTTATCTGTTTTGCTGAAAAGATTCCAGTAGCGTGGTTTAAGTGGATACCTTGGGCAACGTCATAAATAGTACTACATAGGCTGTGTAGACTGGCCACATGAAAATGATTTCATTAAAACTGGCAGTAGAAAACTTCTTATTGTATGGTAGAACGTGCCTGCTAGCTTGTTATTGAGAATTGACCGTAACCAGCTCAAAAAGAGAATTGACCGTAACTGTGGAAGACTGCTATTTTCGATATTATGAACTGAAGATGTATATCTCAACGATGAAGTAAATATTAGGGACACTCTCATGATATAGAAGTGTAACTGTTGATGTTATTGGTTCCAGATACGGGTGCACTATGTTTTCTTGTGGACATATCACTGTTTTGGTTTATGGTCCTTTAAACTTCAGTGACATACATTATTGTTGAGTTAGATATGTAATAAGTTCTTCCTGACAGTGCAGACGCTTTATTTACAAGGACTGATATAATATCCTTGCAGATTACTGATGTACCCGAGCAAATCTTGAGGGTTAAGCAAGAAATTGAGACAGAGCTTCACGGTGATGAACCGAGCTGGGTTCGCAGTGAATCAAATGTGAGTTTCTTCCATCATATAAATGTGCATTGTAGTTTACCTGTTTTTACTATCTGTGCTACTTCAATTTTTTGCGGCCTTATCAAATGATCTTCATGCCATCATCTTGCTAAATTTAGTACTCCCTCTGGTTCAAAATAATTGCCCAAAAATGGATGTATCTAGACATCTTTTAGTGTGTAGATACATCCATTTTTGGGCAATTATTTGAACCGGAGGGAGTACAGTTTTATGCTGACTTGCACATGTGCACATGTGGATCAGGGAATCCTTATTGAAGTCATGTTTGTTATGCAGGTGCAATTGCAGACACAAACGGAAACCCAGACACAAGGACAATCACAAAATCGCTTTACTGAGACTGATAACCGTGACTGGCGTGCACGCACGGAGAAACCTCCAGCACCAGCAGTTCAGGAAGAGAAGTCTTGGGACAACATTCGTGAGACTAAAGAAATGTACAATTCAGGTAGGAAGCAGGAGCAGTATAACAAGCAAGATCAGTTGAGCTCCCAGTTTGCTTCGAAAGCTCAGGTAAAGGAGCGTCAGCCGCTTACTCTTTTGCTCCATTTGTCCTTTTTGGTATCTGTTTGTAGCTTAAATTTTGAATAAGCTCCTGTTAGCAATCAATTGTTTTTCTTCCTGGTGGCTATTTCTTGGTATTCAATGCTGATGTGATGCAACTCCATTCATCACATTTTAGTACAGTAGCTTGGTTTTGCAGACCTGCCACCGAGTATTTTTGGGACCGGTTTATCCAACTCAATAGTGTAGTTGGATCATGTCTGTGTCCTGCTATTGTAGAATTTGCTTAATTTACTACGATGCCATGTAACTATGAACAAGCATTCAATTGGAAACTAAAATATGTAAGTTGTGGGATTAAATACAAAGTAAGGAATATTTGGTGGTAATTTGCTTTGTTGTATTTTTTACTTGCTTTTCTCTACCAAGATATATTTGAACCTGTAGTGTTTAGCCATCTGTATACTAATCATTATTCCTGATCATTTTGTTCTCCAAATTCCAGGCTGGTCCCCCTCCCGCTCTTATCAAGGCTGAGGTACCTTGGTCAGCCCGAAGAGGCAATCTCTCAGAGAAAGATAAAGTCCTGAAAACAGTGAAAGGGTGAGCTTATGTTTTTCTTGTTGTTTGTTCTTTGTTGCAGTGGCTGTGGCTGTTCCCTTTTATTGTCCACTAAGTAGATATTTTCTATTTAGTATTTTCCCTATGCATATTGTTCATCTCCTTTCACTTGTGCAGTATACTGAACAAACTGACGCCAGAGAAATTTGATCTACTCAAAGGCCAGCTACTGGATTCTGGAATTACCACTGCTGATATTTTGAAGGTTTTTTTTTTCTAGCTGTGAATTATTTGCATACCCTTTGGCCTGTTCCCAGTAACTCATCTATCTTTTCCTTTGGACTCAGGATGTTATCACACTCATATTTGAGAAAGCTGTTTTTGAGCCCACGTTCTGTCAGATGTATGCCCGACTTTGTTCTGAACTCAACGACAACCTCCCCTCATTTCCCCCTGAAGAAGAAGGCGGTAAAGAGATTACATTCAAACGTGTGCTGTTGAACAATTGCCAGGAAGCATTTGAAGGTGCTGACAGCTTAAGGATCGAGATTGCAAGTTTGACTGGCCCTGACCAAGAGATGGAAAGAAGGGACAAAGAAAAGATATTCAAACTTAGAACACTTGGAAATATTCGTCTAATTGGTGAGCTACTCAAGCAAAAGATGGTACCTGAGAAGATAGTTCATCACATTGTTAAGGTACACATTAGGAAATCGATAATACATTCATTATTCCATGAAAACTTGCCTAATCCATTTGTTCTATGCACTATGTAGGAATTACTGGGGTCTGATAAAAAGGCTTGCCCTGACGAGGAACACGTTGAAGCCATTTGTCAGTTCTTCAATACAATTGGTAAACAGTTGGATGAGAACCCGAAGTCTCGCCGAATTAATGATACTTACTTCGTCCAAATTAAGGAGCTAGTAGCGAACCCTCAGTTGACTCCACGTTCCAAATTCATGGTCCGTGATTTGATTGATCTCCGTTCGAACAGCTGGGTGCCTCGACGTGCAGAGGTAAATAAAATCACCCAACTCCATTTTTATTCAGATGCTTGCTGCTATTATGACACAATATTTTAGCTTTTAAGTGTGACCACTACTGCTGGTTACTGCATATCCCAAAGAGGCATCAACTTAATAGGAGATAAGAAGGGTTTTAAGAACATCTTAAAAAGTTGAACCTAATAAGAACAATCATACATGCATGGACCGGCAAGCCAAAAGATGACCAGCATGGTGAATTTTTGTATCTATTTATTTATTAATAATTAGTCAAGCGTGCACTTTGCTTTGTACACTCAACATGCACGTGCATGGAGTCGGTCATTTTATAAATTGCTGCATCACTTGATTACACTGAAGTACGTAGTATGATCTCAATGCTAGAATAGAATGGTACTAAACCTTCAACTGATTTACCACTTCTGTCCCTGTTTTTGAACCTATCGTGTCCAGCTGCATTTGTGAATTCAATCATTCTGAACTTTGTGTGCTTATAACTAACTTTCAGATTAAGGCAAAGACAATCAGTGAAATTCACACAGAGGCGGAAAAGAACCTTGGACTACGTCCAGGGGCCACAGCAAACATGAGGAATGGCCGTAATGCACCAGGCGGGCCTCTTTCGCCTGGAGGTTTTCCAATGAACCGTCCAGGAACTGGAGGTATGATGCCTGGGATGCCTGGAGGGAGAAAAATGCCTGGGATGCCTGGGTTAGATAATGATAACTGGGAAGTTCAGCGTTCTAAATCAATGCCAAGAGGTGACGCACTTCGCAACCAGGGTCCCATGATTAACAAGGCACCATCTATCAACAGGCCATCACCAATCAACCCCAGGCTTCTTCCTCAGGGCACTGGAGCACTGATTGGCAAGAGTGCACTTTTGGGCACCGGTGGCCCACCATCTCGCCCTTCCAGCCTTACGGCAACTCCCATCCAATCACCAGCTCAAACTACAGCATCACCAAAACCATTAAGTGCAACTCCAGCTTCTGTACCTATTCCTGACAAAGCAGCCAGTTCTGCCAAGGTGATCCCTGCCAGTCTTCAGAAGAAGACAATATCTCTTCTCGAGGAGTATTTTGGTATTCGTATCTTAGATGAAGCACAACAATGTATTGAGGAGTTGCAGAGTCCTGATTACTACCCTGAGATTGTTAAAGAAGCTATCAATCTTGCTCTGGATAAAGGTGCCAGTTTTGTTGATCCTCTTGTTAGGCTTCTGGAGCACCTGCATGCCAAGAAGACTTTCAAGACTGAAGATCTGGAAAACGGTTGCATGCTATATGGGGCGCTGTTGGAAGATATTGGTATTGACCTTCCTAAGGCACCAACACAATTTGGTGAAGTGGTTGCTCGTCTGATTTTGTCGTGTGGCCTGAGATTTGAAGCCGTCGAGGGGATCTTGAAGACAATGGAGGATACCTTCTTCCGCAAAGACATATTCAGCTCTGTCACGAGAACCCTAGAAGCAAACCCAGCAGGTCAGGCTATATTGAGCTCACATGCTGCTGTCATGGACGCGTGCAACAGCCTCTTGAAATAATAGCTCGCTCCTGTCAGCTCGACTTCTCAGGTGCTGTGTCTGTCTAGTGAACAACAGCATGGGTGTATTCTCTATAGCTTAGGTGGTTTCACCGCTGAGGAACTGTGGTGCTTGGGGGTGTGAGCAACAGCCAGTTTTGAGCTGTATATTTTTGCGAGGTCACAATGAGTGTTGATTATTGTTTCGACAAAGCGAAAGCGAAAAGAAAAGGAAGCCATGGATTTTTGGTCTCTCGCGTGCTGGCGGCCTAACTCGCTGGAGCCTGGGATGAACAAGGCTTTTTTTAAACGTGATGTTTTTGTTGTCTCAATGTTATTATTTTATCTTCTGCTCTTACACATTTTGTAACAATGTACTGTGGTTTTTTGGAGTATTCTGTTGGTTACAGTATATCGTGCCATCATTGTAGGACTCAAGAATTCAATCTAAGATTATTTTGCCTTGTGACCGTCTCTTAGTTCATGTTTGCTTACATGGCAATATGCTGGATGTTGCTATTCTATGGTTGTCCTTGAAAATTTACCCCCCAGCTACACTGGTTAGATCAAGTTTTGTCTTGCCAATATTACTCTTTCTGGCTCTTGATCTTACAATGCCGATTTTGATTATCTGTTGAGTTGAATTTGTTTTGAACTTGTGAGAGCGACTATGGAATGAGTTCAATTCCTGGCCTGAACAACCAGTAACAAACCCTTGGCTAAACCCGTGCTAATCCCAGAAACTTAAACGGGAGAGCCAAGAGCACGTTGAAGGTGACATGAAGTTCGATCATACGCACAAATACCGACTACATCAGTTCATGTAAAGAATTCCTAGAATTTGTTTCTCACAGTCCAACATTGTAAAATTTCAACAAGTTTGTAGAGAACACATCAATTTCTACAATACCAAAATCAACATCAGTGGATATATATGAGTAGAATACATTTTCCTAACTTGGTCGAACTTTACTTTGGTATATATTTTCAGGAACGGCCCAAGGATTTATCCCCCTTTTAGTTTTGTTAGAAATAATTTCTCTCAGAAAAAGGAAAGGAAATATAATTTCTCTCTTTCCCTTATGCACCTACGCGCTCCTGCGTTGTCCGGAAGCCGCTTTCCTTCCTCAACAGTCACAGGCTCACCGCCGTCTTCCAACCTCGCCGGACGCGGCGGCCGCCTCCGCTCGTCCCCCACAGATTCCATCCTACCGGCGACCAGTCTCTCTCCTCGGATCCACCCGTGCGCCCACCCTTAGCCCTGTGTCTCGTCTCCAACACTCTTTAGGGTTCGTCGGTCCTGCGCTGAGGTGCAGTGGAGGCTTCTCTGATTCTGCCCCTGCTCCTGCGCCGAGAGTATGGTAAGGCGATCTGACCCTGCTATCTAACATATATGCTCTGTGTGGCTTGCGTCGCAGCTCGCGTTAGTGGGTATTATGTTCTCCATTTCCTCTTTCTTTGATTTGGGGGGCTAATTTCCTAGGTGGGTTGGCTATTGGCACGGCCAGAATGCGCGTTCGCGTATTTTCAGAAGCAAACGAATCTCCTACCAAGATAGCCACAATCGTCATGTTAAATTGATCTTGCAAGTGACTGCTATTCAGTCCCTAAAACGGTTAAACTGTAATCTGAAATCGTCTGCACAAGTTATATAACCAGTGAAGTGGTAATTTGCATTTTGTTCAGTCCATAGAGACCCCCTGTTTGGCACACATCGATCTGGAAGTAACCTATATACATGCTATGAGCCTCGAAGTAGTTTGGATCTGCATGCGCGCAACAGCTCACTCGCTTTCGTTGGAGTGTCGGTTCATCTCATTTGTTATATTTTTGGAGTGTTTGGTAGTACCCTGTTGGATGGTTACCTACTATTCTCGTGTGCTTGCTGTGGTGCTCGGCAACTTTTTCTCAGTCTGATTACGAAGATTATTGGTGGTTTTGTGGGTGGCAAAACCCTGAAGGTGCATATATGTTAACGCAGTTGACAGTGCTCTTTCGAACTTACTCCTCCCAAGTAGTGCTACAATGCTAATCTGGAAGTAACTTCTGTTTGAGAACCGGATAAACAATGAACTGTTAACGGGCACGATGTTTCAGTCTGCAACCCTTGTTAGTGGACATCAGTCAGTTCCGAACTGTCCTGGATGCCTGAACAATAATTAAGCTTATAGCATTTCATAACTAACTTGTTTACCATCATATTCTTTTATACAAAGCTTAGCTTCCAGGTCTTATTTCTGACATTATTGCAGGCTGGAAGGCACACCATCGTTCTCATCCAACCATCGCCAAACAAAGGGTCCAGAACTTTTATGGACTTCAGTTCAGTCAACCAAGCACTGGACGGTCAGTATTTTTTCCCCACGCTTGTTGCTTGGAATGTTAAATGCAGTTCTATGATTAAATTTTACTTTACTGTCCGAATGTCCATGTGTTTCTGTTGAATACGAGGTTATCATGGGCTACTGAAGATATATTACTATTTCCGCATCTGTAGCATAATTTATATGTTCCTTGCTTCAGCTATATGGAAGTAGTCATCAGCCATCATCATGATATTAATAAAACTTTGTACTGAATATTAAGGAATTCTGGATTAAAATATTGTTTTCCATCTTAAGATTTTTACCAGCACTTTCGTGGTTGGCTCTCTACAGCGTGCCAATTGTTTGAGAAACTATCGTGGCACCCATCTAATGTTTAGGTGAGACAGAGAGCTATTATTACTGAATAGTCAATGAATCTGTTAGATCCTTGGACCTTAGGTATCAACCTTTCCCAGGAGGAGCTCTTGGGCCAATGAGTAGCTGTTCTGCTGGTGCTGTGCCGTCGACTATGTTGTTGCTAGGGAAGGGTAATGAAGGTAGGAGACAGAAGAAAGATTTAGGGCTGAGAATATAGCTTGGCTTGATCAGACGTTGCTGCCTCTGTTTGAAGAGGATGGCCTTACACGTGAGGCTCCAATAAGACTCCAACTAGAACAGACCATTTCCTAAATACGTAAAGGAGTTACCAAAAAACCTGTTGCAACAGTCCGAACTTGATAATACATCCAATTCTAATCCTGACCGTATCATGTGCGCCCTATTCCAACTAATGCCTAGCTATCTGCTGAGTAGGTCCCACTCCTCTGGTAGGGAATTCCCCACATAACAGAATCAAGATGGCTCTTGTCGTAAATGTTTGATAATCATTGAAATGACCGCTAATATATATTATTTGTCACATGGTTTGGGAGACATTGACAACAAATCATAGTACTTTACAGTATCCTTACAAATTCTGCACCTGCATTTTCATGAATGTCCTGGGAAAAGCAGGAGGGTGTCTATATTTCCTGCACTGTCTACTCTTAACTGTGTCCAGGGCAATCATTATGCACTTTCTCTGAAGCAAGTGAATTGCATTTGAGTTCGTTTTGGTCGTGTATTCTCTTGGGCTACTGGCAGCTTCGAGCTCAGTTCAGTTAACAGTGCACTCTCTTCAATGACAGGAATCTGTGCCCGCTATGAAAGGTTCTTCGGTGGCCAGGCTAGATTTCTCGCAACAAAGATTTGGGCTGCTCACGCCGAACCGAAGTGCAAGCTTTTTGGATGGCTTGCCCTGCATGGAAAGCTGCTGACTGCTGATATGCTTGCCATTAGGGGCTGGCCACATGAACCTCTATGTCCTCTATGTCTACATGCGCCCGAGACGGCCAACCACCTATGCAAAGATTGCCCCTTCACCATTGCCATTTGGAACCGGATGAAGACCTGGGACAACGATGATAGCCCTGATAATCGCCACGTCCACCAATCCATCACTGAGTGGTGGGATGACTTGATCTCTGGAAAGGCTACAAAGGAACAAAAACGCATCAGCGGCCGGTTCCTATATGTTCTTTGGAATGCTTGGAAGGAACGAAACAGACGCATTTTCACTGGGCGCCGCCTTACCTATCTTGAGGTTGCCGATATCGCAAAGGAAGACGTCCTCCAGAGGGACCGTGCCATCAACGGCTTCGGGCCGGCCATACCGGCCGAACCTGACTGACCTTTTTCCCTCTTCTTTTTATTTTTCTTTGCGTGGTTTTCTGGGGCATATTCCCACCTTAATCTAAATATGCCCTCTCCTGTACAGTTTGGTCGGTTTTTCCCCCTTGCTTAATGAAAAGGCAGTGCTCCTGCCGGTTGCTCCAAAAAAAAAAATCATGGATATCAACCCCATGGCCAGGAACTTCACTTATGACATCAATGACCTGTACAATTTCATCGATGGCCTCGCCGACATAAGTGCACTAGTGTGAGTACAGCCTCAGAACTTTCAAACCGTTGAGTTGCAAAAGAAAAACTTACCAGTTCTGTGATCTATCTTTGCAGGTATGATCATCAACTTCACGCTTTCCTGCCGTATGACAGGCAGTGGATAAAACAGAAGATGTTTCAGCACCTCAAGACCCTGGCACGGAACTAGCCATGTGCAAGTATCTGTTTGTAGGTTCAGGTCGGTATGAGAAACTTGAGATCCATGTGCTAATTGTAAGGGTGAAAAATGACAGATTTGCTTTGCTATCTGGTATTCTGGTGTGACACCCTTTGTGCCTCTGAATGAATGGATTGCCTTTGTGCCTCTGACCATGAACGGGAGAGTGATTATTATGAAGAACATACATCTAAATGATCACGTTGTGTTCAAATTTGGTAACTCTTTATCCTTATTCCAATTTCACTTATTCAAGAAAAGGGCTGGTGTTACAGGCCACGACGCAAGCTCTGTATTTCAGTTTTTACTGCTAGTGTGACCATCGAACAATGAACGAAAAGCAGTACCAAATGTAGCACGTGCCTGTAATAGACTGGGGGGTATCTCTAGAATATCCAAAAGTGGTTCAACCTTCAAAGTTCAAACAATTTATACTTCGTAAAGAACAATCTCCTCAGAATTCAAACATCTCAAAATCTCGGTGAAAGTTGTAGGGATAAGATATGCTAATCAGGGAGAGTTTTTCATTAGAGAAGAAAATGAGATCACTCTGTCAACTCAACTGAAAACAATGTATATAGGAAAAGAAGCTTCTCGTTGCAATATTTATCACTCTATCTTGTTAACAGAAGAAAAGAAAGAAGAAAAAATTATGTGTCTGCTTGCTACTCTCCTGCTTTTACCTATAGAAACTATTACATATAAACACATTGTCAAAACTAGTACATACTAGCAAAGTATATCTTGTCAGTCAGCTACCAACGGTTAGAAGAATAGAATCAGTAGGTCAGGGCATAAACGGATGACGAATCAGCCCGCTTACTCATGAACTGATCAACCAGCCGTCGTGGTCTTGTTCATCAGAGGGATCAGCTCTATATCATCTCCCCCATCATCAAGCACTTTCATTCTATCATTTTCAGCATCCACACTGGAAGGGTGACAGCAAGAATCATCTGCAACAAGGACCGAGAACTGAGCACTGCCTGATTCATCCTTAACAACTTCGTCTTGGAGTATGTGGGCAGGAAGGAGCGTTGAATTCTGGTCACTTTGAGGAACAAGAAATAGAAGCATCAGCGGGAGCAGCCTTGAGACGTTCCTAATCAATACAGCAAGCCAAAGGTTACTGAACTCAGTTCGAGTCACATTCAGCATGTGTAGCAGAAGGCCACCCCACCAAGAAGACATAAGCAGCCCCGCGTTTTGTATAGACATGAGCAGTGCATAGAAGGTTCCTTCGATGCCTGGAGGACAGAGCTTGGAGCAAAGTACGAGAAGCGGCAGCCATTGGAGTCTACCGACCATTTGACAAACAGCGCTATCAACCACGGCAAATATGTAATCTGGTATGCTGATTTTCGTGTTTAGCCGGGTCACTAGCATTAGATCAAGCATCCCTGCCAGACTTGACAGAACTTGACCCCATAAAAGCATGCTGCGGAAATTGCAGTCCTTTAGAACAGTTTGGTATAGTAAAACTCCGAGTAGTGAGCCCACCGAACCGATTGCATAGATAGCACCAATAAATTCCTGTAACAATGCAGATGTTCCATAAGTTTCTTTGACAGGAAAGCACCAGTGCAGCAAGGCATATCATACATCCAAATATAACCTGTAGCACACCCATGCAAAATTTTACCATAGATATCTGATTGAGACTGCTATGTTAGAACATTTGAGTAGATTAGCAGGCCATCTTCATGGAATATGTATTTAATTGCTTCAGCTATAACTAGATAGTACACATTTACACAAGACCATGCTATTCTACTTGCAGAAGCTACAAAGATAAATTAATGTTGCATCGAAGTGGCATGTAGCTGTCTTTCAGCCTAAGAGTTCTGGCCACATAACCTGAGTGGCATATGTTTGAGACACCACCTGCCTGTACAGGCTTAACCATTATTGGCATGTATATTTTTTCAGGCTACTAGTTTGTAGTAAACTGATGATATGTAGGGTATGTGCACACCTCAGAAAATGCTGGTCCGGTTAGTCGGTCAGTGAGCCAGTAGAACATTCCTCCTTGGATGTCCAGGCTTAGATTGAGAGAAACATATAGGTACACACATGGCCGCCAGACTTCAGGGCACTTCAATGTTGCCCCCATGGACTGAATTGCTGTGTAGAACTTCTTGTGAACCTGATTTAGCAAAGGCCTTAAAATGGGATTGGTGTGCAGGACCGCATTCAGTAATCCAACCACACAAAAAGGTTGAGAGTGTCCACTGACCTGCTTGTAATCGAAATCTGTCACGCGGCTCTCCTTCAGGAGAATCCCAGCCGAGAACACCAGTGCTGAGGGGATACTCAACAAGCCAAGAGCCCCCTTTGATAAACAAGAAGCACAAGCTATATCATGCGCCGAGAACATCGAATTCGCATATCGCCTAATAGGAGGGGAGACTGAACGAACCTGAGCACCCATTAAGTGGACAAGAAGGCCGCTGATGGAGAAGCCAATCAGTGACCCAACGGAGGAGCTAAACCCACACAGGCTCTGCATGTCGGAAGCCAGCGGCGGGTTTGTGATGCTGTTCTGCGCAACCAGGGCGTCCAGCGTCACGTCGGCCATGGCCGCGCCCGTGCTCTGCGCCGTCAGCGCTACGACTCCCACAACGATGCCAGGATTGCTTTGCAGAGATAGCATCAGCATAGATGACACACCAATCACGCCTGCATTGTCGTCTCGGCACAGAGAGGCGTCAGTCACGATACATACTGACAGATAAAATGGTTTCGAAGGAACCCAATCTTTGTGTGTTGATGTGGCGGGATCGAGAACAGATGGAGCCCAATCTTGTCACCTGCGAGGAGGAAGTAGGGGCGGCGGCGGTACCCGGCGACGGGGACGACGTCGGTGAGCAGGCCCCAGATGGGCTTGACGACCCAGGGCGAGTTGACGATGCCCTGGTAGAACTGCGCGGCGGCCGGCTGGACGCGCAGCACGTCCTTGCAGTAGTACGTGGCGGCGACCACCCCGACGGCGTCGCCCACGCCCTGGCAGGCCCCGTAGACGGCGAAGACCGCGAGCACGAAGCTCCAGTGCAGCTCCCGGGAGAGCCGCCGCAGCCAGCGGTACGGGGACGCGACGCCGCATTCGCCACTGCCGTCGCTGGAATCGCTGCCGGCGGCGCCGGCTTCTTGAATTGGCCCGTCCTCCCGGTCCCGGGGATCCATAGCTAGCAGCACGCGCGGACCAGAGTTTCTTTTGGGGATCTGCGGAGTGGCCACCGGAGTCCGGGCAGCGAGAATGCTAGGTGCGCGCGGCGATTGGTCGCTACCGGGAGAGGCCGACGAGATGCGTCGGCGAGCTCAGCAGCTGAGCACGAGGCGAAGTGTTCCGTGGGTTTACCAGATCGAGCTCCCGGTTTGACTTTCAGCTCGCAGCTTTTTTCTCCACTGGCCAGAAATGCTCGTGTCCTCGGAGGATCCGGGCGTTCTGCTTCTGCAGACAAAGATGTCGGAATTCATCAGTGTGGATTGTGGAATCTCGGATATTGCCTATCAGAGATTCCACGCCGACGATTTTCTGATTTGGCTTTGCCGGCAGTAATCTGTAATCGACGGTGACTGATATTGAAGGAATTCAGTAGCTGTCAGCAGATGATCCAGGAAAAAAGTGACAATGTGACGCCACATTATTTTAGACAGTGTGCTATTGCTTTGCTGACTCACACGTATTGTACCGGAAATAAAGCCGCCATTTTGTGAATAATAAGACAATCAACTTAGAGCTAATTACTACAGTGCACGAGTTCGAACCCTGTCGTTGGCACGAATATTTTCGTTGTTTCATCAGTCACTGACAGGTGGGGCCCGCATGTAATGTCGCACCCTAGGTCTTATATATGCTATATAAAAAATATTAGGGCCTTTTTGCAAAAACTATGACAACAAGTGTCAACTTCTGATCGATTGAGGACCTATTTTGCTCTTTGACACAAGATGTAGGAGTACGGCTCCACTATTTGCAAGTTGTAGGACTAACCTTCACATGCTGCGCTAGTTGTAGGACTACAAGTGTAATTAGCTCATCAACTTATTAGAGGGCCATAAAGTTGGCGTGTCAGTATCAGCACTAGTGTTAACAAATGTCCGGTCAATCACTTTACCATGTCGACATGCGAATAATTGCAAAAATTGGATAAAGTCTTCCACAAGCTCACACCTAAAGGTTAAGTATGGAAGATTATGTAAACATGGTGAAAAGTTGTCAGGGAAATAACGTGTACGGAGTACAACTTGCGATTTCATAGTTATGATAGATACAAAAGAGAACTTTAAAGAGGTCTAGCCTCCTCATGTGAATCGTGAATCGTGCCGAATTGGATAGGAGAAAGCAATCCATATGAATTTTGAAGTATCCACTCTCTAATTTGATCCACATAGTTTCAATATGAAAATTTTGTGGGGATCATACAAATTAATCCCCTTGAATATTTCAGTCCAAGAAGGTCTGAACCTTCCTACATGAGTCGGGCTCATACTCGCGATCTATAGCAACCTTGAAACTTGTAGAAATTCCTTTTTATAAGAGTGTGTCCACCCTCATAAGGTAAATGTTTTTTATCGAAATAAAGGAAAAAAGATTTGCATTATCCATTAATTAAGAAGAAACTGCATAGTTAGTTAGCGGAAAATCGAGCTAAAGTCATACAACAACACCAACATCAAAGGCCGCGTTCACTATCGCCACATGGGCAAGCCCACCCAAGACCCAAGTAATACTAGGACCATGCTCAAAACACCACTCCCCAAGATCAGATGGCTTCCCACCAGTGCTAAAGAGAAGACATTGTGACTGCTATGAGAGGAGCACACATGACGCTCCAACGAAGACGAGAGAGCCAACCCTCCAAGGATCTGCGCCAACATGACGCCGATGACCAGCATCAGGAATAACTATGGTTTCTAAAAATACTCCCGTTTTAAATACTCTAACATGTTTGGCTACGCTAGAATACCACGGTTTTGAAACTATGGCTTTCCAAAAAACTGAATTATTTTCACACTATTGAAGAAATAGCTCCAAACCTTTTTTTAGAAACCATGGTTTTAAAGAAATGAAGTATTCCCCTCCCTCTAAAAATAGGTCTCACTTTTACTTAGATATGAATATATCTAAATACATTTTAGTTATAGATACTTTCGTATCTAGATAAAATTAAGGCTATCTAGATATATTTTAGTTATAGATACTTTCAAATCTAGATAAAATTAAGGCACTTATTTTTGGGTTCGGATCCCCTGGAGTTGGCCTCAACTCTACCGCATGGAGTTGGGGAAATCCCGACCCTTGATTTCCCTCTATGGCCCAGATTTAATAAGCCGTAACAACCTCTAATTTATCTACTAATTTGGAGGTAAAGTTTTTTTTTTCCGTTTGATGGTTCCCTCCAAAAAGAACTGGTCGCCCCATTTTCCCACCAAAAGTACTCCACGTATTGCTTTTTCCCACCAAAAACTGGACATCAATATTATTCTTGCCTTTTTTCCAGTAAAACCATCAGATCTGTGTTCTTGTTCTTCCCCAAACCTTAAGATCTGCATACTTTCCCAAACCTTGAGATCTTCATACTTCCCCAAACCTTGAGATCTACATACTTCTCTGCTGGTTTTCGCGGCATTCATTAATGCAAGCAGAAGACAGTAATGGAAATCTCAACGGAAATCTCAATGAGGAGTCAAACAACAACCATGAACAGGGAAATCTCAACGTGGAGTCAAACAACAACAATGAACAGGTTGCAAGTTGGACTCCCAGGCTAGGTATGGAATTCAATACAACAGATGAAGCATGGACTTTCTGGGTTTCTTATGCAGGAAAAATTGGATTTGATGCTAGAAAGCATTACAACAATAAGAATAAGGATGGAGTTGTGACATCAACAAGATTCTTATGTGGAAAGGAAGGTCATCGATCAAAAGATAAACGGGAGGGCCAATACAAGTCTTCGCGAGCTAAAACAAAAACGGAAGGGCCGGTACTACAACAAGCAGCAAATGTTTATACACCACCTATATTTAAGCTCTTCCAGGAAGAGTTTGAAAAATCAACAGCAGCTTATATCAAGAACTCAGTGCAAAATGATTTGATAAATGAGTTTACTGTTGCCATCTGCAATCTTGAAGGGCGGCCAATAATACTTATGGATACAAAGTTTCTGTTCATCCCATTAATCAAACAGTTTCTTGCAGTTGTAAGAAATTTGAGAAACACGGAATCCTTTGTAGCCATGCTTATCACTAGATATGATGAATATCAAGTTGATTCCAGAAGCATATATTCTTAAACGATGGACAAAAGAAGCAAGATCAGACATCGTGCAAGATAACAAAGGAAAGGATATTGTGGAAGATCCTAAGTTAGAAAAATTGCACCGGTACAGATCAGTATGCAAAAAATTTGCTCGCATGGCTTCGAGGGCAGTGGACTTTGATGAATCTTATTTCTTACTGGATAGTTCACTTGATTCAATGAACAAAACCATAGAAGATAGAATAAAAGAAAATTTCAAGCCAGAAGATTCCCATGAAGAAAGTTTGCCAATGCCTGACCAAACTTTGGACAGTAGAGTGGCTGGTTTAAAAAAGAGAGAAGGTCGGAAGAGTAATAAGAGACCAAAGGATTGGGTCGAATCAATGCAAGAAAAGGCTAAAAAGAAAGACAAAAAACAGTCCAAGTCAAAGCAAGGGAAATCAAACAAAACAAGCAAAAGTGGAACCAAGAGAAAGAAAGGTCCAGGTGATGAAGTACAATACTACAACAATAATGTAACAACTACTATTCAACTCATGGCACCATAAATATTTATTCTACATGTATGAGTCTAACCATACTATTGTTTTTATTAACTATAGGGTGTCGAGGTACCGACAGATATCTTGTGGATGAATGGAAACAGAGATGATGCAGGTTTCACGGATTCGTTGCTGGTAAGAATCTAACTAGTTTATTTAAGGCGAAACTTAACAAAATTGAAACTTTGTTTACTCACATGTTTGTACCATGATTCAGGAATCTTGCAATAATGGTGTACCTCCATCATATACTAATCTTATGGATACCACATCTACTAGTTTCACGGATTTGTTGTTGGTAAGATTTTAATTAGTTTATTTTGATGAAACTTGAGAACATTGGAACTTTGGTTTCTCACAAGTTTATACCATGATTCAGGGATCTTGCGATAATGGTTTACCTCCATTACATACTAATCGTCTGTATACAACATCTACTGGTTTCACAGATTCGTTGTTGGTAAGATTCTAATTAGTTTATTATGACGAAACTTAAGAAAATTAAAACATTGGTTTCTCACAACTTTGTATCATGATTCAGGGATCGTGCGATAATGGTTTACCACAAAGCCGCCAGCCCCGCACAAAGGCACCACAAAGCAGGAGGGGGGCCGCCATCCCACCCCATCGCGACGAGCCGCAGCCACAGGGCTGCCGGGGTCGACGCCGCCGGGCCGGCGGTGGGAGCCGGAGCTCAGTCACCGGAGGCGCAGCAGAGGAGTCCACGCGCGAGGGGGGCTCCAGGCCGCCAGGAGCCGCCGGACCGGCCGCCGCCGCAGGGGCCGAGCCTCCCCAACCGGAGCAGGGTCGCCGCCCGATCCGCGATTACAGCGCGGCCGCGCGGGAGAGGCCCCGCCGCGGCCGTCTTCCACACGGGCTTAGCCCGGTGAAGTCATCCGGCGACGGCGAGGAGGGGTGGAGCTTGGGGGCTGCCAAACTTATTTTTAGACGGATGGAGTATGTCGAAATACCATGGTTCTGGAATACTTCGTTTTTTTTATGTAAAACGGAGCTGCCAAACTGAGCCAAGTATTTTGGTACGCACGGCATTTGCGGCGGTTGTTTTGGCGCCCGAATTCTACATAGGCGTTTCAGAATCCCGCGCGACGGCCAGGAATTGAGAAGGCCATAGTTTCTCCAGATGCGGCTTAATACTTTCAGCCCATCATCATCAGCCCGTAGCCCATGGCGCCTAGGCCCGGATCTCCCAAGATACCGGTGCGACCAAACCAAACCGGACCCCGACGCCCCTGGTCCGGTTCGCAAAAACCTTGCTCTCCCCTCCTTCTCGGCGGCGGCGGCAACCATTCTCTCGACCGTCGTCTCCGTCCCCGGCGGGGCACTAGGTCAAAATGTCTCCCAACCCACCACTCGCGAGCCGCGGTCCTCCGCTCGGCCGCTCCACACCATCCTACTGAGCTAGCCGGTTCTCTTGCCCGCACGCCCGCCTCTCACCTCCTCTAACCAATCGACGGCCAGTCGCCCAGGCCTCGACCCCAACTAACGCGCCGCCGCCCTCCACTTCCCGGAATCCTTCTTCTAGTACCGGCTCGCCTCCCGCACGCCCCGTCCCACCCTGCCTGGTATGAACAAAAGTCCATGCCTTTTTTATTTTTTATTTTTTTGCAGTGTATGGTCTTGCTCGAAATTCGCTGATTTCAGATCTGTAATTTGGACAGCGGACCAAGATGTACCCCCTTGCTTCGTTTAACAGAACATGGCGTCCTTTCGGAACCAAGAACTGGGAGATGTATATGCCTCCGCCCAGACCTCAACCACATGGACTCCTGACAGGAGCAGGACTTAACGGCCTTGATTCTTATTGGGGTAACAATATTTGTTTGTTCACGATGCAGCTCAGTGCCGAAATGAAATAGCTTATTAACCCTCTCACTTTCATTTCAGATGGCTCATGTTGTGTTCAGTCGTTCTCGGAGTCGGTCACGGCGAGGCTAAGGATATGGTACGAGAAGGAAGCTGAGCTGGACGAAGATTTGTGGTATGATCCTGCCTCATTCGAGGTGAACCTTACTGAACTCATCCACATGGCTGCTGCACATGGGGTGCTGACTCAAACTGGTTCGAGTGAAATCGGCTTGGGGCTGTTGGCGGCCACTGTCGGAATCCCGCTCGAAGGTTACCTGCTTCCATATCACCATCAGCGGTCACCTCCGACGGCTGGTCGCACCACCTATGCTCATGGCATTACTTCCACACTTTACAAGGCCGCTCCGCTGCAATTGGGCGCAACAACCAAACAGATTGAGGCATCCATGGCGTACCGCGAGCACTTGTGTGACTGCATTGACAGAGGTCCTTTTCATGCATCATTTCGAGTGCAGTCTCACTACTTCCAGCGCCGTCCACCACTTGAGCCCTACACACGCAGGTGGGATGCTCCCACAAGGCTGTCGCGCCTATCCCGCCAAGAGGAGTCGATTCAGCCTGAACACAGCATCACGCTCTACGGTTATGATTGCCCGAATGGGAATGTCAGCTCGCTTGTTGAAAACGCCTTGGTTCAAGGTCACACACCTGAGCAGGGTCTTGCTAGGAGGCATGTCATTGATGCAGAAGCAATTGACTGGTATGCAGAGCCAGATGTCAGCAACGTCAGTTTCAACACCACTCTTGGCAGATTTCCGGAGGATACCAGACGCCCCAAGAGCAAGTGGGAGGATGTCGTGGACTCATTCCAGAGTTTGCTGTCGTGAACTGCTATCTAAATCGGCACTATGTGGTTATCCGTGTTCATTTGAGCATGTGGTAGGAATAGTATGTCGTGGAAACATTCAGAGTTTGCTATGGTGAATCACTTTCTGAACTGCCACTTATGTGGTTGATTATCTTTGGTCATTTTGTTGTAACAAATCTACTTATTCTTGATCGGAGTACCACTTAGACAATGTTATGGTTTTGATAGTGCTGTGTTCATGCTCATGTTGAATTTAGAGTTTGCCAGGATAGTTTTCTTCGTTGATTTATTCTAGGGATTAAAAAGATATATAGTTGCCTGCGGATAAATGCTGATTGAATCAATGTGTGCATGCACTCCAACTCGAGGTATTGGAAAATTTCCCTATAAAATTACTCTACTTTCTTTTAACTTAGGACAAGAGACAGGTACACTTATTCACGGAGAGAGTACAAAACAACAAATGGATAAACATGCATTTCGAAAATAGTAAAATAAAAAAGACACCAACGTTCGCGTAACTTTTTCTTTCTTATGAGAAGCTCAACATTATTCCTTTGTAGTAATGGGTTAGTCTTTCTAAATACTCTCTCTGTCCCCATTTACGTGGCGCGCACATTTATCGAGTTTCAAGCTTGTCTTTTTACAGTATGATAACTATTGGATTCGTATAGTAAGTACTAGTAACCAGGCCCGAGGCCCGTGCAATGCACACTCCGCGAATAGTTTTTGAATTGAATGTAGTGAGGGTTTGAATTCAACTTAGTGAAAGTGATAGAAATTAGAAGCTATATTAATTCGGCAGGAAACAAAATTTAGAAGTGATATCGTTCAAGATTAACAGATCAAATAGAGAAAAATAACGCAAAATTTCAGAATGACCCATATTGCATAAAATATGAAATATGAAGTTGTGTAGAGACATATGCAAGATTTAGTTAGTCACAATGGTCGGGAGGTTATATTTGATTGACTGAAATGGTCACGATATTTTACTACTCTCTTTGCTCACAAATGATGTCTCAACTTTATCTAAATTTGATGTATATTTATACCTAATAATAAAGGAGCTAACGTTTCCTTGGTTTGGTCCGTTGTTTTACGCTTTGGTCAATCATAAAGTGCGCCTTCGTCCGTATGTCCAGGTCCTGTTTCCTTCGCCGTCGTGGGCTTCATACGTAGCAAGTCCCACTAGAACCCGATATGGAATCCGCGATTTTTTTTAAATAATACGAATTAATTATTTAATTCCAGGACTATCACGCGCTTTCAAAAAATTCCAAAAGTGTGACTCTGTCGGCATGCAGCAGACCGATCGGACATGAGCGGGCCGATCGGACCACAGCAGGCCGATTGCAGGCCACTGCGGTGCCCCGTCAGACGACAGCACCCTGTCGGTCTGCTGCAGTCCGATCGAACGCTAGCAGCCAAAGCGTGGCATGGCCCGGCCACGCGCGCGCAGGCGTCGCTCGACACGGCCACGCGCAGACGCGCCTCTCTCCCCGGCCTCCCTTTTCTTCTTTCTTCTTCCTCCTCTCTCCTCTCTTCTTCCATTCTCTCTTTCCTGCCCCGCTTTCACCATATTTCGCAGATCCCTAGTGATTTAGCCAATAAAACTTCACCATTTTGCCGCTATTAGTTGAGGGAAGCTCGATCTACGGATGGGTTAGGTTTTGGAGAGGATTGGTGGTGTCTGTTTAGCGAGCAATGGTGATGAAGTGGTGGAGGTTGGTGGTGGTGTAAGGGGTTGAGCTTCGATGGTTCGTGGTGGTGCCGAGGTGCTGCGTGTTGGTCGTGTTGTTCGTGCCGTCGCAGCTTGGAGAGGCTGCTCACGTACAAGGGTAAACCCTAATCTTTGCATAGTAGTGTTAACTCGTGTAGGTTAATGTGGGCTGGTTTTAGTGTTAGTGTATTTATGTGGGCTGGTTTTAGTAGTTGACGCGGACGTAATTTTTTTTAGGTGAGCAAAGATGACAGATGTAGTGAAGATAGTATTTTACTATGGTATGGGTAGTGTCCGATCAGATGAAATGGGAGTTAATCTGAGTGAGTTCAAATCTGTAGAGATGAATATGAATGCTCCTAGAACATGGACAATTGAGCAGGTGAAGGACTCGGTTGACAGAATGTTTCGGGCTTAATCCTGAAGTGCACACAATGGGTGTGCATGCATTATGGACTAAGTCGTTATCAAACATTTTATGGTATCTGAGGCCTGTAGATGATACCTCTAAGTGGGTGAGCTGGTTAAAAGGGTCTGATAGGAGAGGAATTAACCCTGTGGCATTAGTTCTTCCGGTGGTGAAGGAGGTAGCGCCTCCTGAAGGCGGTTATGGTGGAGGAGGTGGTTACGAATCAGGCCATAGCGAGTCAAGCACCGGGCGGTGGCGGTGGTTATGAATCGGGCTAGAGCAGATCAAGCACCCGGTGGTGGCGGTGGTTACGAGCCTAGACGGAGCGATCATGCGGAAGATGTTTATGGTGGTCGGGGTGATGGTTACGTAGGAGAAGACGGTGAGGTTGATGGTGACGAAGAAAATGGATACATGCGGAACCGGATGGAAGAGGAAGATACGGAAGGTGAAAGTGATGCTGATGATTCTGATGGGTCTGATGATGGCGCAGAGGTGCCTATTCCTGGCAGATGGAATCAGAACTTTTCATCTGCAATGACAATCAACGATGGCCTTGATTCTAACTGGGAGTATCACCAGAATAATGTCGCCGTAGGGGCTATGTTTCCGTCCAAGCGACATATGCAGGATGCAATAGTTAAGTGGGCAATGGCGACTCAAAGGTTGCTCAGAACAACCGTGTCATCTGGGAAATACCTGACGATGGAATGCCATGACATCAATTGTCCCAGAAGGGTGCATGGGTATGTTCCTCGGTATGACACAACATGGCGTGTGAGCGACTTTGTGGCGCACACTTGTGAGCTTGCAAGTATCCGCAACGACCATTGCAACCTGTCGTCTAATCTGATAGCTCGGTTGCTGTACACTGAAATAGTGGAAGGGCAAGCCATGGGAGTAAGGGGCATAATTAAGAATGTGAAGAAGCATCATTTGTACAACATTTCTTATAGCAAGGCTTGGAGGGCTAAACAGAGGGCGCTGGAGATGAGATTTGGTTCGTTTCGAGACGCATACGACGCAGTTGTTCGTTTGTTGCGGACACTGCAGGAGAGGAACCCAGACACATATATAAACATCCAGGACTTGTTTTTGCCGGAGTACCCAACTTACAGGGTTCTGCATAGAGTTTTTTTCTTGTTTGGTGTCTGCATCGAATCTTTCAGGCATTGTCGACCCGTGTTATGTGTGGACGGCACGTTTCTCACCGGTCAGTATAAGGGTCAAATCTTGACCGCCATTGGAATGGACGGAAACAATCAAATCGTGCCACTCGCTTTTGCATTCGTGGAGAGTGAGAACACCGGAAGCTGGTTATGGTTCTTCAGACAGTTGAAGATTTCAATTGTGAAGGACACGCCGAATGTTTGCATCCTTCATGACAGGCATGCAGGTATACTGAAAGCTGTTAAGACACTCAAAGAGCCAGGGCAAGAAACGCCATGGATTGACATTCAGAGCCGTTGGTGCATGCGCCACCTGGGGGCCAATTTTTACACACAATTCAGGAACAAGAACCTTATGAATCTCTTTAAGAAGCTGTGCATCCAGAACCAGCAGTGGAAGTATACTTTTTTGTGTACCAAACTCCAGGAGTTCACGAAGCAACAAGTTGTGCAGAGTAAAGCAGCACGAGATGCAAACATAGCAACATAGCAGCACATATGCAGGCAGTTGCAGCACAAACAACAGCGGTAGAAGCACCAGTTTACGAGGAACCCCAAGGTCTGTGTGATTTGCCAGGATTTGACCCGCCCGGAACAAGAAGAAGGGAGGGAAGGCAGATTAAAAACTTTGAGTAGTGGATAGAGCACGAGCCTACTGAGAGGTGGTCCTTGTTGCAAGACACACATGGAGCTAGATACGGCGTCATGACAACCAACCTCGCAGAATCGTATAACTTTGTGCTGACAGGCAACAGGGCTTTGCCACTTACAGCTATAGTAGAGGGTATTTTCATGGGCACAGTTAAATATTACAGAGAGAGACGCGAGAAGGCGCAGATGCATATGGTGAACAACCCAGGCACATCGTATTGTTCGAAGATTATGGAGTACATGCATAAGAAGAAGGAGAAAGCTAGACATCTTGCCGTTGTTCCCATTGGGAATGTGGAAAGAAGGTTTGAAGTCCGCTTACCTACAGATAGGTTCGGGTGTGGGAATCCGCAGAGGACGCATGATGTGAAAATTGGCGGTGAAGAATGGCCAACGTGCGAATGCACATGCAACAAACCAAAGTTGCTTCATCTTCCTTGCTCGCATGTGCTAGCTGTTTGCGGTGTCCTTGGGATGCCGGAAATCTTGTTCGTCTCTCCGTATTACCTTAAGGAGGACGTGCTGAACACCTGGACCGGAGAGCTCCAAGGATTTCGGTCATTGGGAAATTCCAACACTATAAACCCTGCTGAAAGGCGATATATCCCACACCCGGCGCTACTGAGAACAGGCATCGGTAGAAGGCCGTCGCAGCGCATCCGTAATGATATGGATGAATCTGAAGCAGGAGGGCCAACGAGACAATGTTTTCTATGCAATGAATTTGGTCACTGGGACACTAATTGTCCAACCTTCGGCACTGGCACAGCAAGAAGGGGGCAGCGAGGCACAAGGGGACGTCGCGGGAGGGGAAGAAACTAGTTCGCAACTTCTTTGCAATTTTATGTAGTAAACAATGAATTTGTAATAAGTACGAAACTACTTTGCAATTTGAAATGTGAACCTATCTTATTGTACCTTTATGTATTGAACAATGAATTGTAATAAGTATGGAACTACTTTGCAATTTTATGATGGTCATGTACGTTACAATAATTTATATCTGTGTTATGTTATCATTTGTAATGAGTAATAACGACTGTTTTGTTGTTTGCAAAAATGGCAGGAAGATCATTGCTCAATAGGGACATTGAGAGGGCGCACCGTGCGGCCAAGCTAGAGGCCAATCCTAATAGCTTGTCACCAATGGTGACACGCGGGGGTAATCAAAATTGGCAGATACACCCCGATTTGGTATATTCAATTTGAAGTACTGACACATACTAATTGGATTCTTATATGAATTTGTAGGTTGAAGTGGGCTGGACTTCTACCTTTTGCACGGTTGGTTGAGGCCACTAGGTCGAGAGGTCATCGGTGAGCGAGTAGGCACACCGATCAAGCGCCTTCGAGCAGGACCACTCCCTACCGACCAGCCCGGTGGATCGGTGGAGGCCCGAGACACACACGTTCCACTTTCGATGGGGAGAGATGGCCCCTACTCTCCAGGACGTGTCTTTCTTACTGGGCCTACCGTTGGCGGGTCAGCCCATAGGCCCGCTGGCAGAACCAGTGCTTTGGGATGAAGAAATGTCTGCACGTTTTCAGGGAACTCGTGCGGGCCAGACTGAGTTTCTCTGTGAGGACCACGGTCCAAAGTGTGACTGGTTACTCAACTTCGAGGTAACCATTGTAATAACCAATTTATTTATGGTTATTGCGTTGTTATAACTAACATCTTTTTTTTCATGGTTGTAGGTTTCACAGTTCACACCGCCGATGAGTGAGGCACAGGTCACTAGGAGTCTCGAGGCGTACATATTGTGGCTGCTTGGGAAGGTCATGTTCACGAGAGAACCATCGGACCACCATCAACGAGCGCTTCATCCCCATTGCACTGGAGATAGCGAGAGGCACAAACCGCCGACGACATCATACGGCGGAGTTGGGGTTCCGCGGTTCTAGCAGCCACATACCGAGGTTTGTGCAATGCTTGTACACTTGTCTCTCCCAAGTCTGGGCTTCTTGGCTGCCCACTGTTCTTGCAGCTGTGGTCCTGGGAGAGGTTCCCGATTGGTCGGCCAGACATAGATGCTGAGCGCCCTTTCGGGGCAAACGAGTTGGCTGATACGGACCACATCGACATGCCTACTTTCGGCATACTTTGGACACGTCGCGAGGTATGTAGACTGCCGAACATAGTTCTTTCGTAATTTATAGTTTTGCACGAGTACTGACTATTTCTCTTTGCAGAGACGATTTGCTCGCGACCAGGTCAGGAACTGCTACCCTGCGTTCACCGAGCAGTTCGACGTGCTCGATGATAGGGCAGTGATCTGGAAGCCCTATATGGCCGCCGCCGTGTATGCAAGGTACCCCGGCGGGATCTCTAACCTCTGCTACAGAGATTGTGCGTACTGGATGACACAGTCGAAGATCATCTTCGATGTGTCCGTGGAGATAATGGCCCGACGAGAGGATCATGAGGCGGTTCGGCTCTCGGCAGTCGGTCGATCCTCCACCACCGGTAGCACCTCTCCCCGCCTACGTCCACAAGTAAGTTCCGAGCGTCGCTAAGTTTAAGCTCTGTTCATCATGGTTCGACTAACTCTCACAATTATTTTCTGCAGGTACAACAGGAAGGGTACTAGCCACTCCTCGACATGATGGCTTCAGCGCGTTGGCTCGTATGTTGCTGAGTGGGATGGCGCGACAACACATGTCTGGCCGAACGATGAGCAGTTTGACCCACAGGAGTTTGATGCATATCTGCAGAGGTACACTGCAGCCACGCGAGTGCGCCTCATCCCGCCGACTGATCCAGCTCAGGCGCCACCTGCGTCTATGCACGATATGTACCCGACTCAGTCCACAGCCGGTAGTCGACACCATGCGGTACGTACAACTTTCTATTCCACCATCATACTTGTCGTTTATCTATTGGGTTCTACGATTTATATGCTACCATGATTTTTCGGTGGTCGGCCGATCGCGGACTTACAGGATGAAGTCGCTCGGTACACACATCAAGTGTCCAGTGCGCCTCTTCTGCAGCGTGACCAACATGTGTCCTGGTTGAGGCGTCTCGAGGACAAGCTACGCGGGATCTACTCGGCTATCACGTGCAGCCATAGTTCCGACGTCGTTCAGCGCCACCTCCTTCCACCGCGACCCTCCACACAGCAGCAGCGACGGCCACATCTCACACCGACCGCGACACCCAGACCACCACCTCCTGACCGGGCAGGAGGTTCGTCGTGGCAGCAGCACACTCCTTCCGTCGACGACTTTCAGTACCACCACCACGGATCACGGCCACGTCTCACACCGACGCCGACGCCCAGACCACCACCTCCTGACCAGGCAGGAGGTTCGTCGTGGCAGCAGCAGCACACTCCTTCCGTCGATGACTTTCAGTACCAGCATCACGGTTTGTTCGATGACTATCAGCAGCAAGCTGCTTTCGACCAGTGGCAGCAGCAGCAGGCCCCTTTTTCATGGGAGGAGCAGGATACACACAGGGTATGTACTATTCTATATATTGTGTTCCATATGGACTATACTCCACTTAGCTTGACATCATTTATGTTTCGTGCCACAGGATACACGCAGCACACTGCGTCCAATCCTTCATGGGGAGCTAGTGATCAGGATCCTGAGCACATAGAGTATTACAGCACGCAGCGAGAACTATGTCGGTATGCAGACTCCTCCACCACAGCCCACACAGGAGACACAGTACGACCCCGAGTCCGGGTCCTGGATCCCTGCTCGCATAACCAGGGCCCCGGACAGGTTCGGTTGGACACCCCGTTCTACGCCGCCCCCACGAAACCCCAGACGCCGTCCATAGTCTCAGACATTTATGTATCTATGTATCAGACATTTATGTATGCATCACCTATGTATCAGACTTCATGTATGAACTATGTATCAGTATGTTGTACCGTTTAAAAATGGCGCTATAAGTACCTTCAGCTATACCCCTGCTAACCCTAAGCGTCTCTGCTAACCCTAAGCTACATCCATGCAAATAATCGGGTATTAGCAGGCCAATTAGTTTGTAGCAGCCCAATTGGTCTCTAGCTGTCCAGTTGGTCAGCTATCGACCAGCGAGTCTGACAATCTGGGGGCAGACCGCAGCCGACACCCAGTCGGTTTGCTGCTGTCCGATCGGCCTGCAGCAGGCTGACCGAGTCACACAATTGGAAATTTTTGAAAACGCGTGATAGTCCTAGAATTAAATAATTAATTCGTATTATTTAAAAAAATCGCTATGGAATCCTTTGTTCGTCATGTACGGTCCCGTAGCAGAGTCTGTCTCTCTTCTACAACCCGATGGAGATCGAGCATGTACTCAAATACCTAGGCGATGAAGTTCAAAACCACGATTAACTACGCCGGGCGGCCAATCCTCGAGACTCGATCGTGACTCCCCATGGACACCAAATCGGAGCTCCCCCGTGCTGTTAAGAGGAGGGCAAGACGAAGATGCATATAAAAAGGAATCGAGTCTCTCCACGAAAACCCACCTCAATTATCGAGATCGAAATTGCCGTCCTCTTCCCCGATTTCAACAACATTGTTGAAGTGGTCCCGAGGACGGTGATCTGCTCGTAATTGTTGTCGTCTTGCCCGGTTTCAAGACCATCGTGCAGGTGCAGGTGCTCCCAAGGAGACTGATCTGCATGTTGGAGCTGAGGAAACAACGCCGACACCGAAATCTCATACCAGTCCGCCGCCTCCACCCTCCCCTGACAACAACTGCAACCACTCGATGCTGCCTTCGTCCTCGGACAACAATTTCCAAATTCCAATCCCGGATGCGAACTACAACCCAGCACCAACCCCCCTTCTCCGTGGCATCCTGCATGGACCCAACTTTCCCGTCCCACGCGTGCGCACCACCATCAAGCAGACCGAGCCTCATCTTCTCGGATAGGTCCCGGCCGAGCCCGGTGTCCCGGCGCCACCCGCGTTGATGGACGGATACGGAGCGGAGCATCTGCCGTAGGTGGAGAAGGAGGGGCATGCGGCGGGGCTTCACTGGTCCGAGGCGAGGAGGCGGGAACATGCTTCTTGTATACGGCGTTGTGTGCCTGGAGCCGGATGCCCGAAGGCAACAGACGCCGTGACGGCTGCCATGCGCAATGGAGCACGTGTCGGCCTGGATTGGTGGTATGGATCCTCAAGCCGTGCAGTTTTCCGTACGCAAGCTAGCTACTGGCGCCAACCTATAGCTTGTCAGCCTGTGATGTGAGTTCGATCGAGAAAGGCCACATGTAAATTTCTTTTCGTGTTCTCTGACCATGAGGGGACAAGGAACGACATCAGGAATTCAGGATATTCAAACTCGATGCAACAGATGATCCACTGTCAAGGATGGATGTGGTTATTCATGATTATAATCGATCAGTTGGAGATCACCTTTGCCACGCTGAAGTGAACTTTCTTGTGAGATATTTAGCTGACGTATGGATTCCTCTTGATGGGAAGTTTGATCCAGCAAGCAACCCTAAGCTACAGTTAAGATTTTTTTTTGTAACACGGTCATGGCCTGTCGTGGTCTGGACTTTGGTTCCCAGTCAATAAGCACGAAGCTGTCTTGGCCTGATATTGGTGAAAAATTTAAAATATTACATGTTTGTGATGATATGTGAATATTTCAGCATAGTACTTACCATGTAAAAAAATATGATTTTTATCAGCTGAGGATTTTGGCAGATTTGAACCTAAGGGTGAAGCAGGACGACTATTATCGCCGAGTGTGGTGTTGATATTGTTCTTCGCCTGTACATGATGGAGAGGACTGGTAGTGGTGCTTGCCCTGCTTCATATATTCTCCTCGGCTCCCTCGTTTAGTCTGCAATTTGAACTGCCTTGATGTTTCCATTGATGCCCACATGATGAATGTGACCATGGATACAAAAGAGAAGAAGTGTATGTTGTTTGAGTATTTATTTCACCCGGTGCAATGCACGGGCAGTTTTCCTAGTATACACTAAAGTAGAGTGGATTTTCTATGCACGGTGGTACCTATGCACCTTTGCGCGCCCTTGTCGTCGATTCAAGCCATATAAACCTATTTTACCTTATGTTCCTAGTAAAACACAGAATTCTAGTGGTTTCAAACTTTTGGTTCGAATGCTCTTTGGTGAAGTCAACACATAGTTGACTTTATCATTGTTTTTTGTGTTTGGACGTTGACTTTGACCAAAAATAGTTCTTCCAAATTCTGAAACCACTTACGCACAATATAATTTTGTGGTCTAGGAGGAAAACATGCTATAACGGCTTGAATCAGAAGCTGGCAAAGGGTTGTGTAGCTATCTATTTCGGTAGCATGATTCATCCCTACACTACATCGTGACTAGATACATCTAAATTTAGAAAACTTAGATATATCTTTTATGGAACGGGGAGAGTACTAAAAGCTAGTGGTGTGGACAATTGTATGGCTGAAAAAAATAGATGGCATGGATAGGTTGCATGTAAAGATATACTCCCTTCATTCATTAATGTATTTAGGCAAATTTAGTGTGTAGTTTGACTCCTTTGATCTATATCTTATCTATTTTAAAATATAGAAAATGTCTTACATTTGTGAAACACATAAAGTACCATAATTAATAAATATTAGTGGGGATAACACGAACAATTGGTTGACCAAAATAGCGGAAAATGTGGATAGCTAGATGATTCGCCGGAAGCGTTGCTACGGTTGTATGCGAAATTTGCACCCATTTCATCGAAGGCTACATGGGCAGTTTTGGGAACCCGAAAATTTGTGACGTGATTGACTCAAACTCTTTCCATACTCGAGGGACTCAGCCAAGACACGACTTTATGGGCTCATAAAGGACAGAGGGGAGTCCTAGAAGGTTCTAGAGGTGCCCAAGAGCCTTTGGATCAAAGGGGCATCCATCATATGGCCAAGATTGCATCTCCACCTCTATATATTGAGAGAAAACCCTACTTTTGGAGGCATCCATCCATTGTGACGAAAATTCCTCCCCTTGGCAGCCACCAAGGAGGGGCAAAACCTCCTCAACTCTAGCACCAAGTCCAAGGAAGAAGAAGGGGCTGCTGCCCCCTAGGTCAGCCGCCGCCCCCTTGGGACGCCGCCCTCCTCAAAGGGGCGCCATGCCAGCGCCACGTCATCTCCTCCATGAGTTGCTCCTCTTCATCACCAACCTCGTCATCAACATCTACATCAACATCCTCCGTCTACCCGTTTGTAATCTCTTGGTAAACATGATGTGTATTGCAATCTATCACTTTCCCATGGTATTTTGTATCTCTATGTCTTTTTTTGAGTAGTGACTTATTTATGGCAATTGTGATATAGTTTGTTGTTGGTTGCATACAAGTATTTGTTATCTTCTATGGTGATCTCTTGTATTGATATATGATTGCACACATATGTTGGGGAAATACATGAGGTTGTCACCGTTGCATGATGATAGGGAGGAGGAACAGATGGAGATTGACAGAAACTATGTCCCAATTCCTAGATATTCATGTCATATTAATTCATGGTTAATCAACGGGGGGGGGGGGGGGTATAACTGTGAAGACCTTTAAATTTACAGCGGTGGTTGGACTTTATGTCTTAATAATTTCCTTGTTTGTTCTTAACTGGCATTGGGATCAATCACTAGTAGTGTATTTGCTTATGTATATGGTTACACCTATCTATGGCTCTTCTCTAGAAGAAACACTAAAAAGATTATACTGAGCTTCACTAAATGTGACAACTACAAAAATAAAATAGCAATTTTCCTAAACACTTACTCCCTTGAGTTACTCCACTCTAACCCACTTCACCTCACAACTTTTACTTTACTTGCACTATTTTTACTTACTACAATTATTTTTAGTACTTTACAGTTTTCTAGATCCTAGTTTTTTAGAGGTAAGGCCGAGGCCCAGCTTTAAATTAATAAAGCAGCACACGAGTACAAGCAATTACAAGACACACACCAACAACACAAATTTCAACACACATAATTCGGACCCCGGTCCCAACGCACACCAGCACAATACAACGCCAAGCCTAAACAGGGATACAAGGGTAGCACAAAGTCAAGAAGCGGCGGTGGTGTGCAGATGCCGAAGCTCCTCCATCGTGGCGTCCAGAAGGCTTCTATCCCTCAATCTCACTAGCCTCCGCCATTGCTGCATATAGATAAGCATTTTAAAGATGACATTAGCGGGTTTACCAATAAGCAAGCCTTCAATAGTAAGTTTACTCCTAACGTTCCAAAAGTTCCAACACTGTACAGCGAAAGTAAACAAAACGAGCCTACGATACTAGCCAAACAACCCTTGGGAGATCGCCAGAAATTCCTCGACCCTTGTTGGGTTCCGATCACGGCTTAGGATCTCCCCGATCCCTGCCCACATGAACTTTGCCAAAGAACAACTGAAGAAGATATGAATACAATCATCGGTCTCCCCCCAAAGAGCAAAATTCTCCACACACACACACACACACGCACACGCACGCACGCACGCACGCACACACACACGCACACACACGCACCCACGCACGCACGCACACACGCACATGCACGCACGCACACGCACACACACACACACACACGCACGCACGCACGCACGCACCCACGCACCCACGCACGCACGCACGCACGCGCGCACGCACACGCACACGCACGCACATGCACACACACACACACACACACACACACACATTTAAGTGGGTTAAAGGGCTTTAGAGAATAGCACACACACACACAATCACCGGTCTCCCCCCAAAGAGCAAAATTCTCCACACACACACACACACGCACACACACACACGCACGCACGCACGCACGCACGCCTTGTATCTTCAATTGCTCATCCACCTCCTCCTTAGAGCGTGACCATGGTTTCCTGTCAATACTGAACAAATCTGGCTGCGGCAAAAGGATTTCCCTCTCTTCCCCGTCAGCAAACAATATTCTATAGACAATGTTATCTAAACTAGAATCGGCCGTAACAAATTGATGACTCTTCATAGCAGCAATATCTAGCCTCATAGGGGTTATTTTTACATCAGTAGGGTCAAGAGGAAGCTCTAAATATGCTAAAACGCGCGAAGCAATAATTCTTCCAAATATAGGCCCCTTGCTAGACAAGCGGCGAGCAACAAGAGCACCAAGATGATAAGGTGTGTCCCCAGTGAGTGCAGCAATTAAGAAACCAAGGTGATAGCTAGATATGTTGCTAGTGTTCTCCCTACCAAGAATGCAGTGCCAATGTAATAAGCAAAATACTTAATAGCGGGGAGTTGAATGTTTCTTATCTTGCCGCGCTGAATGGTGCGACAGTCATCATTGGTGATCCCTCGATAGAGCTCCAGCAATTCCTTGGGGTTGTCTTCGATCCTCCTTGCTCGTACCTACGGGGACAATACCTAATGCGAGCACAAAAAATTTCCAACTTCATAGTAATAGGTTTACCATAGATCTTGAATGAAACTACGGGTGAAAGTGCTTATTGTTGAACTTGAAGCTTTCCACAAAGATTTTAGTGAGCGTGTAGTATTTCTCACTCTCATCTCCCACATAGGCGGTTAAGCCTGCCTTACCGACAAGGGTCAAGAAATCGCCCAACAAACCTGCATTTCTCAAAAAGTCATAACATGGAAAGGATGAAGCATTAGGAACTCCATTGTCCTCTTCGGGTGCGAAGCTTGGTGCGATGAGGTCCTCATTATAGGATTGCCTGAATCGGGTGGATGACCTCGAGGGCCTCCCCGTGCTTTTTGTCTCCCCTTGGAACACTTCTCCAAAGTTATAATTATCCATCTTCCTTTTCTGAATTTTTTCAACAAACAATATAAAATTTGATTTGGTGACATATAATCGAGGGAAACTACCATAGGAACTTGCTAGAGTACTAAACATGCATCAAAACTAATTCTTACAACTTAGAACAAGCATGCAAGCTCACTAAACATGTTACCTACAGCAGCAAAATATTCAAGATATACTCCACCAAACAAAATTCTACTTGGATAATCGGAGGAGTCACATACCGGAGAGCAAATGTGCCAAATTTCAGACAGAAATCTGGGCTGAGCAAAGAGATCGAGAAATCTGGAGCTCTTGAGCAAAAACACGAGTGAGAAGAACCTGGTGCGAGTTTTTTCGGGAGAGAGAAGAGAGTGGGAGGAAGAGATGATGAAGTGGGGCAAAGGGGGACCCACACACCAGGGTGGCGCGCCCCCCTTGCTGGCCGCGCCGGCCTGTGGGGTGCCACCCTGGGGTGCCCCACTGGTCATCCCCAGGTGCTCAACAAGTTCATTATAGGAAAGAGGTGTTTAATGCACTAGCTACAGTCATAGACCACAAAGTCATAGGCAATGCAGGTTTTTGTAATCATTTCTTCAAAAGGTTGCTTTTATTCTGAAGAGCTATGTCCGTCAGCCTTCACCGGTTTACTAGAACTTCATGGAGTTCCTTTCCGGCTGCGTTCGCAGTTCCATAACCCGGAACAGGGAGTGACAGGTCACGATTTGATACACTCTGCAGAGGTGTGTTGCTTTACCCATAAGAGATCTTAACCTTGTTGCACAACCGAGTCGCGTGCTCGTCCATACTTCCTTGGTATGGGGCCAGGTATAAGGTCCTAGCCAATCATTGTGTTCCTCTGCGAACCCGAACACCACCCTTTGTTGCAATTCCGACCTTGGGTCCTCGCCGGCCAGCGTATCCATAGGATACCATCCGACCTCGACTACTATCAGGTTTCTCGACCCGATACCTTCGCCGGTCGTTGCAACCCATCATAGAACGCATTACCGTGGGGACTTAGGGCTCCCCAACCACTCCGCTTGTCCCTCGGGATTCAAGTGACTATGGTAAGCGCATCCGTTGATGAACGAGAGGAAGAAACACAACTGATTACTCCGTCCCACTCCAGATCTTATGGTTAACATGGGTCTTACGGCACAAGAATCACTGGACGACATTTGTTGTTAATCCTAGATGGATATAAACCCATTGCAATGAACCTCCACCATACTCATACCATGGTTCCATTGCCCACCACATAGTCATATTCATAGTTATGAAAATAGTATTTTTGCTTTTTCATGCAAGAGTGATAAGTATAGTACTTTGCAAGTAATTTGATAAAAATACTCAAATTGACACGAGCAAGCGATGAACTTGCCTTTCTTGACTGCAAGATTATGCAGGCAAGGTCTTCGATACGCAATAACTCCAAATTCTGAAATAGCATCATCGTCCGGTAAGGACGATGTTTAAAAGATTGGCAAGGATGCAATAATGCATACGTATGAGATGCAATCGCTCTAAGCGTGACCTAACCCCGATGATTTAGGATTAGTGAGTTGTTATGATTGGTTTAGGGTGTGTTGCACTTTTAGAGATGGTTCTCAAACAATGTTTTTATTAAAGGTTGATTACCTGGTATCATCAACAAGTAGTGCAATACATCACAACAACAATATTAATAGCACACAACAATAAGATTTGGTATAATCCTAACATGTAATGAATAGTTGTTGGTTTTAGTACTATATGGCATGGTTTATTATTACTTATCATATACTTCAAAGAATAACTTTTGAAGAACATGTTCTTTAATAAAGAACAAGTACGATAATTAGGGTTGTGGAGTTCTATGGTTTACTATGGTTCTAATTAGATTCTGGAGTAATGATTAGATGGATCACAACCAAGTTGGATTCATCAGTATCTAAAGTTTGTATGCTTTTAGTTAAACAAGGGTATATAAACAATTGATTATAAATGGTGGCATGGTTGCTACGAGGGTTCATCACAATGGTGTGATGCTACATATGGATCATTAAGGATGATGACTCAGAGAATAGGAACTAGGGTTTATATTTATAAGTGACCCTACTTGATCTTTTAGGTTTTATTAGGAACACATGGAATACCAATTTATTATCAAGAGGGTTCCTATATTTTATGTGAACATGGGTATGCATTTAACTGCTAATTATGGAGCTATAAGTTAAAAGAAATTACTATGATCATATTTTGTAACCTAGGGTTTAGGTTAGAAGCAAATTAGGGTTCACATAAAATAATAGGGTTAGGGTTTTAGTTCACAATTGAATTAGGGTTTTTAGGGTTTCACATGGGATTCTGAAACTACAACTTTATGTATAATGGAACTATGGTTTCATATCTATCATGTGGTTCTTAAATTAATAACTTGATTATAAGTTTCAATTTATTAATAACTTTGAAATAAAAATAATATTGGATTTGGCTTTTTATTATTTTTATAGAATTTAATAATAAAGATAATGATTATTTAGGTTTTAGATCCCTCTAATAAGGATTTAATAAGATAACAAATAAAGAAAATTAGTTTTAATGTGTTCTTTATTTACTTACTGGTTTTTATTTATTTTAGAAAGTTTTCCTAATTGTTGAATTATAATTGAATTTAGGATTAAAAGAAAAGGCTTAATTAATAATGGTTAAATAATTAAATTTTTGTTTAAAATTAAAATTGCATATTATATTTTTATTGAATAGAGTTTATTTTTCTGAACATTTTAATATCTCATTTGAATTTTTCTGAGCTAATATGAATTTTTTATATTTATTCAAACTTCAGTAACTATTGAATTTGAATTAAACTAAAAGAAACTGCTAAATGCACCCGGACTAATGCTACCCACAAACACAGACTGGTGGGGTCGTGTCCACCTCATCTGCCACACAGACTTTGACTGAGTCAAAATTGCTAGCGTGGCGATGCACACGGTGACCGGTGGGCAGTTGGCGATGGTCGCCGGCGATAGGCTATTCCCGCGGACGCGCACGTGTGCTGGCTCAACTCAGGGCAACGCGCTGAACCATAAGGTAGCGGTGCCCCCGCGAAAAGGTCGCCGGAGTGGCTCCGGCGAGCTCCGACTGTGGTGGTGCAAGCGATGGACGACGCTAGCATGCTACGGTGGATGCTAAGAGAAGATAAAGGGCTCCAGAGAAGCACAAGCTCACAGTGATGCTTAGGGAAGGCTCGACGGCGGCGATTGTCGACGGTGGTGACGACGTGGTCCAATTTTCTGTGAGGTACTAGTGAAAGGGAACGACGATTCTCCGACGACTGAGAGCTTCCTGGCTCGATTCCTCTTGCACGGTGGGCTTGTCGAGGACGGCGATCACAATGGCGTCTACGGCGAGGCTTGGGGAGGCTTCGAACGACGGCAATGAAGGTGACCGGGCGAGCTAGGGTTTGAGAAATTAGGGGGAAAAGGAACGTGAGTGAGGGAGGCTTCGGCCGGGTATTTATAGGGTCGAGGGCGGTCATCGACGGTCGCGCGGTCCACAATGGCGGCCGAGACATGGAGTTCTCGTCGCGGTGGCGTTCTCCTGTGCGCCGATTATAGTGTTGTTGTGTTGGTTTTATTTCCATTTGATCTAACCCCCTTAGATCAAATCGTCTCTACCCAAAACAAGGTTTTAGCAAAGTCACATTAAGGTTTATAGCGCTTGACTTGATGAGCTACTTCAATTCCACCAAGGTCAAGTGAAACTTCGATTCATCGTGATTGTTTTACTTTAAAGCGCGAAAATTTCCCGGATTTTTTCTATGCATGAATGCAATGCACACATTTATTTCCTCTATTTTTGTAACCCCAAATACTGGGATATTACAGTCTCTCCCCCTTAAACTAAACTTCGTCCTCGAAGTTTGAACTCTCACACGTTTCGGGGTGTGGATCTGACTTGTGCAGACTACAACTTTTCTCGAACTCCGTGGTGATCTCACTGGATATAATTGAATATACCCCTTGTCCAGATTCTTCCTGGAATCCAATAGTGTCTGTCTCTGAGCCATGACTTCTTACTTTTATTCTTTGATTCCTTCCAACTTTATAAGCTTGTTTCCTTTCTCTTTGAGGATTCACTGCTTGGAACTTATTCTCGTGCTGATAGTCTTAACTAAAGACTAATTTGATAACATACTCCTAACTGGTTATCCAAAAACTTGGTTCTACAAGATTTGTTTAAGGTAGGTTGTGTTTCCCATTACGAACTAAAACTACAATAATGGTACTTAGTAAGATACTTACCATGGAAATGGTCTTGATGGTTTATTTCACTAAGAATGAATTAGACTCACTTAGTCCATCCAATCATGGATTATGGTGGATACTTTTAACTATTTTGGTTCATTTAGGTTCCATGAAAGGAATCTTTCAATTAGTCTTTAGTTTTGGTATGATCAATCTCCTTCGGTCTTTGGCCTTTTTGATCTTTATTTGGTCTCCTATATTTCCTTCATCCAACTTCTTTATCCTTGACTTACTTGAGCTTTCATACTTCTGAGTAGATATTACTCACTTTCTCAAGTTATAATCCAGTTCTTACTTCCTCGAGGTATGAACCTCGGCTTCTGGTCTGACATCCTTCTGAAAGTAATGTTCAACAATCTTATGAAAATAAGATCGAACTTCCTCTCATTTCATATCTTCTTCTTCTTCTTCTTTCTTACTCAAAATATTGAGTTTTGGTAGATCTGAATCAATCTTTACTCTCCCCCTTGGATTTTTCTTATGATCTTCAACTCCTTTTCTTCCAACCATTGGACTCATGGTTAAAATATTGGTCTGGGTCTAGCTTATGGTTTGTATTCTTCTAAGGTTTCGCGAAGAATCTTTGTGGTGTATCCACACATTTGTGGATATCCAATGTGAATCCTTCGACTAAATGGTTATATGTCCCAATTATTTGGCTAATAAGGTTTTATTTGTTCACAACTTCTTGTTACAAATAATCCAATTGTGGCCTACTTGATAACAACTTGTGGCTATTTGATATCTAAAGGTGGACTCTACTATGGTTTCTAATCAACTGAGCGAGACATTTTCTACTCTATCTCCCAATATTGATCCTATATTAACTGCGGTCTTCTTATATCCGCTATGGTTTCATATGTCATGTTCCTTCCTTCATGGTTTATTTTGCAAGAAAACCTGTTGGGGGGATGACCCCCGGTATGCCAAAGGCATGCCAAACCGGATGGTTTGAGCCATCAAGATACCGGTTTAATGTTCGTACCGGAACTAAAAGATAAGAACTTAGCTAAGTGGAGCTAAGCCGGTATCCCCGAGAGGGGTATGCCGGAACCAGGTAAGAAGATACCGGGTTACCGGAAGAACGAGCAGGTCGGCAGGACTGGTCAAAGATTCTCTCCAGGGCTAGAAGACAAAGATGAGCTAAGCAAAGTAACTTTAGACGAAGGGCTGACGATAAAGAGAAGGATGACGGTCAAAGAAGCCGGAGGACGTCAGCGTCTCCGATTAAAGAGGACTCCGGTGTCTTCTATGATTAAAGTAGCTTTGTAAAGTAGTTTGTCTAGTCAAAGATGCCATTAGGGTTTCTTGCCCTGTAAGCCACCTCTCCCCTATATAAGGAGAGGGGGCAGCCCTTCTTACACACACACGCGCATGTATACAGAATAGCTTGTACTGAGAAACTTGTAGCCTGTTGAGATCAATAAAGATGATGATCTAGAGCGAGTTCTTCCTTATGTCTTTCTTCTTCAACCTCTAGCCTTGGCTAAGTTCTTGAGGAAACCATCCGGAAGTTCATCCCATCTAATCACAAACCCTCCCCCGAATCCTCTTGCGTCCATTCGGCCCCAACTTAAGCCATCCCATGGCATCCGTCCGTTCACCACGACGACGGCTTGGCGCCCACCGTGGGGCCCGAAGTGGCGCATGCTCGGAATACATATTCGGGCGGGCCTCCTCGAGTTCGCCGGCGAGCGGACAGTGTCTGCGCTCGTCCAGAGCTTCTACTCCATCGACTTCATCAACGACAACGCGGGCTGCTTCGCCAACGGCGGCATCTTCCCCAAGAACGGCCGCATCATCGAGTTCGGCAGCCACCGCGTCTACTTCGGCACCGTCCCCGTGCGCCAGCGCCTCTCGCCGGTGCTGGTGGCACCGGACCCGCCAAGGTGGCTTTGTGCAGGCCGCGCCGCCGGAAGCGTCGAGGTGATGATGGCCGGCGTAGCCGGCGCGGGCAAGGAGGCTGCGGACGAAGCTGCTGGGTCGTGCGGCTGCGACCCGTGCGGCCAAGCCACCGCTGGAGCGCGACACCGGCGCGCCGGGAGCGTCTTCCGCACCACCGGCAACACCTCTCCAGGCGGCGATGAACGCGCTGGCAACCCCCATCGCGCAGAACATCGACCCGGCAACGGCTCAGGCGGAGCTGGAGGCGCAGCGCCAGAAGATACTCGAGAGCGGCAAAGACGTCGTCAGGGCGCAGCGCGAGCTAAACCTAACCGTACGTGAGTATAACGCTGCCCATGGCTTTGCTTCTGTTAGCGCTCATGCTGCTAGGATACCGGAAAACCGGCTTAAAGCTCGCAATCTAGATCAGGATTTGCGTAAGGAAGTTCTTACCGGCAAGAGTACCTCTGCATCTGTTAGCATTGTAGAGAAACCTAAGTACAGTAGTCCGGATAAAACCATAAAAGCTGCTAAGGCTGCTGTAGACCTGTGTGACTCGCTTACCGGAGAGGCTCTGGCAAAACAACAAGAGCGTGTCAGAGAGCTGCTAGATACTGTAGAGCAGCAAAACGCCGAGCAGCCTAGCCAAGCTGAACAAGGCTATAGCCTCGAAATCCGCGCGTTCAACAAAGAATGCCGGAAGCAAGTCCCATGGGCAGGCCTCGTCCCCCCATCCGGACAGAAGAAGAGAAAAAGAAGTAAATGCACGGCAGATGACTGTGTATGATCCGGTCCTTGCCGGTGTCCTTCAAAGATGTGTGGAACCGAAAGAAGGGAAAGAAATGCTTGAGGAAATTCACCAAGGGGAATGTGGGCATCATGCCTCATCAAGGGCGCTGGTAGCAAAAGTATTCCGGCATGGGTTTTACTGGCCCATCGCTTTGGAGAACGCCGAGGATTTGGTAAGAAAATGCAACGGGTGCCGGAGGTACGCCAAGCAAAATCATACCCCGGCGTCCGGTTTAAAGACAATACCATTAACATGGCCGTTCGCCGTTTGGTGCCTTGACATGGTTGGCCCATTCAAGACTCGCAAGAAGCAAGCATGACCCACATCTTGGTTATGGTGGATAAATTCACCAAGTGGGTAGAAGTGAAACCCGTCGCAAAATGTGATGGGCACACAACGAGTGAAGTTCTTAAAAGATGTCATTTTGCGGTATGGATACCCGCACAGCATTATTACTGACAATGGAACCAACTTTGCTCAAGGTGAGTTCAAAAGGTTTTGTGAGGATAAGAACATCCGGTTGGATTTGTGCTCGGTGGCACACCCACAAGGCAACGGCCAGGTGGAAAGAATGAATGCTTTGGTACTCTCCGGTATCAAACCCGCACTCATTGACGCAGTGGAAAAATCACCAGGGTGTTGGCTTGATGAGATACCATCAGTGCTGTGGAGTATAAGAACAACTCCAAACCGGTCTACCGGATACACTCCGTTCTTCATGGTTTATGGGGCAGAAGCGGTCATACCAACCGACATCATCCATGATTCACCAAGAGTACAGCTCTATACTGAGCAAGAGGTCAAAGAGGCCAGAGAAAATGATGTGGACTTGCTAGAAGAAGCAAGAGAGCTGGCTTTGGCAAGAACAGCCATTTACCAGCAAAACCTCAGACGCTATCATGACCGGAAAGTTAATCCAAGAGTTTTCCGGGAAGGAGATCTTGTGCTTCGCCTAGTGCAGCGCACTGAAGGCCGGCATAAACTCTTGCCACCATGGGAAGGTCCCTTCATTGTAAGCAAGGTGCTTCACAATGATGCATACTACTTGATTGATGCACAGGAGTGGAAAGAAGGAAAGGCGGACAAGTCCGGAGAGGAGAGCAAGCGTCCATGGAACGTAGCTCTGTTGCGTCCTTTCTACTCTTGAAGTGGTGGTGTAAGAAGTTCCTTTTTGTACCTTATATGCTATGAATAAAAGATGTCGGAACCTCGAATGAATCTCGGGGACTACCCCACTAAGTTGCATGTAACTTGTCTATTTTTTCAGTTTACCGGTTGCTTATTGAATGTTTTTCTTTCCGGTTTAGTAGTGTGCTAAACCCTACCGGAGTCTTCGACTCGCTCGTTGTCCGCAAACCGGCTTCATGGCAAGCAAGATAAACCGGTAGGGGATAAGCACATGAACTGTGGAAAAGGAGAGCAGGAAAGAACAATCCGGAAAAATTTAACTAACCCCGGTTAAACCGGTTTTTTGCAAAAATTTCGAGTTATTTCTAAGTTCAAGAAAATGCTTGTTTGGTGAAAGAACCTTGTGCTCATACGCCAAAGAACGCCCAGAGAAGGCAGGCAGAGCCAAGGCAAAAGAACCAAGTGTGCATCGAATTGGATGCAGAAACAATTTGGAAATCTTTGCAGTGCAGGATAAAAGCAGAACCAAACGCAAAAATGCTAAGGCAAACATAAGATAATTAACACCGGTATAACATACCGGCATAGAATGTTGTACGGCAACCACAAGAAGACTTAAAGTTTTACATCATAAGCCCCGGCATACCGGGGCAGAATTTAACAAAACATTGTCTTAAGCCACGCAGGGCAAACAGCACGGCAAGGTAAATTGTAAGACAGATAATCAGGCAGCAGGGGCTTCCGGAGGAGCGTCGCCAGTACCAGCATCGTCAAGAGGCTCCTCCTCGGCTTCATCCTCTTCCTCATCAAGATAATCTTGAACGTCAGGAGGGGGAGGGATGAAGGTGCGCATGTCGGCGTACTCCGCGATATGGTACGCACAATCCTGCCGCTTAGCGGTGAGAATCGGGTCCAAATCGGTTTCCGCGCCTTCACGCACTCCGGTGAGGGCACCCAGGTCGAGCTCCGGGTACCAGGAACAGGCGACGCGGAGGGCAGAGTCTGCTCCAGCGCGGGCAGCAGAGCACTGCCACTCGCGGATCCTCTTGCCGGCGCCCTTGAGACGGTCGCTGATAAGGGAGAAGGTATCAGGCACCTCTTCGCCAGGCCACGGGGTCCCGAAGAGCCGGGTAGCTACATCAGGAATGTCGAGAGATTGCGATCTATGGCGCGCATATGGGACACCCGCGCATTGAGCGCGACCAGATGGTCATTGGGCGTCCATGCCACGGCAAGATCTGCTTGGCCTTGGTCCTTGCGGCGCGCGTCAACCTTCTTGACAGCATATTTCTGGGAATCCGGAAACGGGCCTGTGCGAAGGAAGAAGAAGACTAAGGAAAAGAATCCGGAAGAAAAAGAGACCGGAAGAAAAGATAGCGAAAATAAAATGGGAACGGAGGAAAAAAGCCTCGTAGGCAATAGTCAAAGTACGCGAAGGAAAGGGACTCACGGTAGGCAAGCGCGTCAGTCTGCAGGATCAGCTGGTTGCACTCTTTATGCTCCTCCTCCAGCCGCGCGGCTTTCTCCTCAGCACCCTTCCGGGCCTTGGCCGTCTCCTCCAGCTCAGCCAGCAGCACCACGTTGGCATTACCGGCGTCCTCCAGAGCCTCCTCCATCTTGGCCGCTGCATCAGCTTCAGCGGTTTCGAGGGCCTTGGCATGGTCAAGCCCCAGTTGGATGAGCTGGGTCTTGAGCTCCCGATGGCTGGTCTTGAGGGCGTCCAGCTCCTCCTTATGCTGCCGGGTGAGCTGGTCCTTCTCCACTGCAACCCGGAAAGGAAGATGTTAACAAGGTTATGCTAATAAACATGAGAAGAAATTCAAGTTAACAGGAGAAAGGGGAAAAGTTATACGTTGAGCGGTGGCGAGCTGCTCCTTGAGAGCGTTAATGGAAGCTTCCGGGATCACTGTTAAGCAGAAATTGCGAATGTTAGGAGGGAAAAAGGTTTCTGATATGAAATATGCCGGCAGAACAAAAGTTTACCTTGGCACTTGTCGTGTGCCTCAGCGAGCTCCCGATGCTCCCATAGGAGCTCCTCAAAGAGGGCCTTCCGAGCGTCAGCCATGAGCTGTTCACAAAGAAGAAATGAGTCAAGTTTTGCGCTAAGAACAAGGTTCTTAACCCGAAACTCGGGGACTGGCAGTGCCGGTTTTGCGCTAAATTTTTAAGCTAAGTTTTGCGCTAAGAACAAGGTTCTTAACCCGAAACTCGGGGACTGGCAGCGCCGGTTTAGCGCTAAGTTTTTAAGCTAAGTTTTGCGCTAAGAACAAGGTTCTTAACCCGAAACTCGGGATCGGCAGATGCCGGTTTTGCGCTAAGTTTTTAAGCTAAGTTTTGCGCTAAGAACAAGGTTCTTAACCCGAAACTCTGGATCGGCAGCGTGCCGGTTTTGCGCTAAGTTTTTAAGCTAAGTTTTGCGCTAAGAACAAGGTTCTTAACCCGAAACTCGGGATCGGCGGTGCCGGTTTTGCGCTAAGTTTTTAAGTTAAGTTTTGCGCTAAGAACAAGGTTCTTAACCCGAAACTCGGGATCGAGCGAAGTGCCGGTTTTGCGCTAAGTTGTTAAGTAAAGTTTTGCGCTAAGAACAAGGTTCTTAACCCGAAACTCGGGATCGGCAGTGCCGGTTTTGCGCTAAGTTGTTAAGTAAAGTTTTGCGCTAAGAACAAGGTTCTTAACCCGAAACTCGGGGACTGGCAGTGCCGGTTTTGCGCTAAGTTGTTAAGTAAAGTTTTGCGCTAAGAACAAGGTTCTTAACCCGAAACTCGGGGACTGGCAGTGCCGGTTTTGCGCTAAGTGTTAAGTAAAGTTTTGCGCTAAGAACAAGGTTCTTAACCCGAAACTCGGGATCGGCAGATGCCGGTTTTGCGCTAAGTGTTAAGTAAAGTTTTGCGCTAAGAACAAGGTTCTTAACCCGAAGCTCGGGGACTGGCAGTGCCGGTTTTGCGCTAAGTTTTTAAGTTAAGTTTTGCGCTAGGAACAAGGTTCTTAACCCGAAACTCGGGGACTGGCAGTGCCGGTTTTGCGCTAAAGTTTTTAAGTTAGGTTTCGCGCGTTTCTAACATAAGTTTTGCGCTAAGAACAAAGTTCTTAACCCGAAACTCGGGGACTGGCAGTGCCGGTTTCGCGCTAAGTTCTTAAGTTAAGTTTTGCGCTAAAAGCTGCGCTCTCACCACAAAACTCGGGGACTGGGAAGATAGACAAGAAAGAAACCGACATGAGACTAAAAGATAGAACAAATCCGGAAACAAGGAAACCGGTAGCAATTGAGAAAAGTTAGAAAAACGTACCATCAAGTTGTTCGTGGCATCATACCACGCGCTGTCGAGCTCTTTCACGGCGGCCGCGGAGCCGCATGAAGTGCTCCTCGGACGACCGGTCCCCAACCGGATCGAGTGCCGGCAGCTCTGTCCTGCCTGAGCCGCGGGTCGCCGGAGTCATGTCCGCGGCATTCCACTTCCGGGCGTAGGGCAGGAGGTGCCCCAGTGTCCCGGCCTTGGCGTTGGAACTCGGTGATACGGCCAAGAAGACCGGTGGCCTTCGTGGTGGTATCCCCGGCGGCCTTGGAGACGTGCGGCACTGCAGGCCGCCGACCGCCAGAAGGGGCGCTGGAAGCCGTCGCCTTCCCCTTGATAAGCTTGGAGGGCTTAGGCGGCGGCGCGGTAGGAGCGGCCCCGAGAGGTTTGGCGCGAGGAGCACCTGGTGGCGGCATGAGGATGGTTCGTGGAGACTGGGGAGCGCTGGGCGCGTCACCCGGTTTGGAACCTTCCGGCGCGGAGGATTCCGACGCGGAAGTTGTCGTCTTTTCAAGGACGGGAGGAGCCGGGGCTCCGCCCGCCCGGCAGCTTCTTCTCCGGCGCCGATGTTGCCGGCGCCGGTATCCCGGGTCTCCGGAGGGAAGGAAGGATCCTCCTCCGTGCGGTGATCCGATGATGAAGGGGCCGCACGCCCCGAATTTGTTGTGCCCCCGAAAGGGAGGCAGAGGTGTTGCGGCACCGGATGGTGCCGGGCTTGAGCGAGGAGGAGGGGTTGAAGTCCTTGCGGAGTCTTCAGAGCCCGATTGTCTTGGGCCAAGCTTGAGCGCAGGGCTGAGAAAAAGAGAGAAAGACGGTTGGAAAAGAGAAACCGGAAAAAGACTTGGCAAAAAGAGGCAAGCCGGAAGATGAAAAACTTACCCGGAAGAAGTTGGCATCGCCTTGCGCCCGTAGCGACGCATGCCCACTTGCTTCTCCCCCACGGGCTCGGTCCGGAAGCGCTTGGAGGGAGGGGCCTGGCTGCCACCGGCATCAGATGCCGGCTGCTTCTTCTTTTGGCCCTGGGCCATGAGTTTGTCCACAAACTCAGAGCCCGCCTCAGCACGCAGGGGCGGCACGCGCTCGTGGATCTATGGATTGAATATGGCTAAGAAGCAGGTTGCAGGAAAGAGATAACGGAAAAGTAAAAGAAACCGGAAAAGAAAATACCTCAAGCATGCTCAAGTCATCTGAGGACCCGGTTGGTTTTGGCGGAGACCGGCCAAGGTGCGCAGCCGGAGTCTTGCCCATCTTCAGATCCTTCCAGAAGATGTAGGGATCTGGGTCGAAGGAGTCAAGGGCGCGTTTCTGGCAAGGTCCTCGTCGCTCTGCTTCAATAAGGGGGAAGCGGTCCTTGGCCTGAAACATGAAGAAAAAGGATTAGCAAGAGCAAAAAGCTACCGGCCAAGAACAACCCCAATCGCGTAATCCCTTACTTCTTGGGTTGGAGGGTTAGTAGTGCTGAGAGGAAGGAGGCCCCATTCCCAGTCAAAGGGCATAGCAGTTTGGCAAATCTGCTTAGCCTTGCGGACGACGTCCTTCTTGCTAAGCGGACGGCTCCGTGATCTTGGTGGGATCGCCCGGGCCGTACATCTCGCTCATCCTATGCACACGGTGCTTCGCAGGAAGCACCCGGCGTGAAATAAACGTGCGGATGATATCATCCGAGCAGCATGTTGGTCTCCTTCTTCAAACAGGCCAAGAAGCGTACCACCCGGCTGGTTTCGAGCATGATCGGACTTCGGGTTGTAGCTCCAGCTTGGTCCTTCCGGGAGGCCCCGCTTGGAAAGGAGGAAGATCGATAAGATCGGCACGGCCGCCGTTCTTCACGTAGAAGAAAGTCCCTTGCCACAACCGGCAAGATTCGAGGCCGGAAAACTTAAAAAGGGGCTCCCTTGACGGGAGCCGATGATGCAAGACCCGCATTGAACGGGGGGTTTGGGTTTAGGAATATCCTTGCCCTGAACGGAATTGATCCGAAGAGCAAAGAAGCGGGCAAACGTCTCACGAGTGGGACGAATGCCGATATAGGCCTCCATGAAGGTGGCGTAGCAAGAGAGGTAGAAGATGGCGTTGCCAGGAAGATGATGAGGTTGGAGTTTGTAGAAATCTAAAAACTCACGGAAGAAAGGGGAGGCAGGAAGGCCGAAGCCACGCTCAAAGTGAGCAAGAAAGACAACATATTCGTCGGGTTCAGGGTCCGGTTCGATTTCGTCGTCAGGAATCCGGCAAGAAACTCCTTCCGGAATCCGTCGGGACCGGTATAACCAATCGATCTCGAACTCGGTAACACCGGAGCCCATCCGAGCTCCGCGAGTAATTGGGGAAGGCTCGGCGCCGGATGATTGGCCGGAGCTACCGGATGCTTCGCCGTAACTACTCGCTTCTTGGCTACCGGAAGCTTGGCTAAAGCTACCGGATTCTAGAGGGCCACCGGATTCTTGGTGGCTACCGGATCCCTGCATGTTGCCGGAATCGGTCTCCATCGGATCTGGAGCGTGGGATTCACCGGGAGATTGATCACGGTGTCTAACGGAAGGGGAAGAAGAAGAAGATGCGGAGGAGGATTCGTCAGACATTGAATGGGAAGGCGAAAAAACAGAAATCCCACACTTGGACCCCGCGTGAAGATCTACGAGTAAGAAGAAAACCAAAGAAAAAGAGGAAATAAGAACACCGTAGACCCAAAGATCTGAATAGCAAGCAAACAGCGAGCAAAGCAAGATTGGTACCAACCTTGAGCGGCGCGGTCGCTGAGGAAGGTGTTCGCCGGTGGTGGAGTGGACCTGCGGTCGCCGACGAGCACCGCCGACGGCGAGGCGGAGGAGCTCGTGAAGAAGCGTGAATGCAGCGGGCGCGGTGGAACTGCTGCGAGAGCTTCCCGCACAGCAAAGTCCGGCGGAAGCACGGCGTAAGTTCGCCGGGCGGCGGAGCTTAAGTGAACAACGGCGGACGAAGAGCGGCGAAGGCGCAGAGGCGAGGAGCACTGTGCGCGAAAGTCGGGAAATGCGGAGAAGAGGAAGAAGAAGGGCCAGTTGTGCTTATAAAGGAGAGAGAAGGTGGGCTGAAAACCGCTGGGCCGCGGCGGTTCGCCTCGCGGGCCGCGACGGTTCGCGCCACGGGCCGCCACGTGGCAAAGAGGTACACGCGAGAAAAGAAAAGGCCACACGGAGGAGCACACGGGATCCAGAGCGGTTAGTGGGATCCGCAGTGATGCATTAAATGGGCGCGCGGGAGTCGAAGCGAAGTGACAACTGACACTGCCACGACAGCCACAAGTGCGCATGTCACTGACAGGCGCGGGGCCCAAAATATTCTCGACACCGCCGAGGAAGTATTTAATGACCATAGAAGCCGGAGGATAAGACACCGGATAATACCTTAAGGAGAAGAGATAGCGGTGATCTGGGCAAAGATGCCGGATCCAAGCCTAAGGCCGGATAGATTAAACCGGTATCCTAAAAGAAAGAACTCGGCATGGTCCGTTGGATAGGATCCACCGGACTATACCAGCTTTCGGGACTAATGTTGGGGGATGCCCCCGGTATGCCAAAGGCATGCCAAACCGGATGGTTTGAGCCATCAAGATACCGGTTTAATGTTCGTACCGGAACTTAAAGATAAGAACTTAGCTAAGTGGAGCTAAGCCGGTATCCCCGAGAGGGGTATGCCGGAACCAGGTAAGAAGATACCGGGTTACCGGAAGAACGAGCGAGTCGGCAGGATCGGTCAAAGATTCTCTCCAGGGCTAGAAGACAAAGATGAGCTAAGCAAAGTAACTTTAGACGAAGGGCTGACGATAAAGAGAAGGATGACGGTCAAAGAAGCCGGAGGACGTCGGCATCTCTCGATTAAAGAGGACTCCGGTGTCTTCTATGATTAAAGTAGCTTTGTAAAGTAGTTTGTCTAGTCAAAGATGCCATTAGGGTTTCTTGCCCTGTAAGCCACCTCTCCCCTATATAAGGAGAGGGGGCAGCCCTTCTTACACACACACGCGCATGTATACAGAATAGCTTGTACTGAGAAACTTGTAGCCCGTTGAGATCAATAAAGATGATGATCTAGAGCGAGTTCTTCCTTATGTCTTTCTTCTTCAACCCCTAGCCTTGGCTAAGTTCTTGAGGAAACCATCCGGAAGTTCATCCCATCTAATCACAAACCCTCCCCCGAATCCTCTTGCGTCCATTCGGCCCCAACTTAAGCCATCCCATGGCATCTGTCTGTTCACCACGACGACAAAACCACTAGCTGGTACTATGAATGTAGTATCCTAAGTGATTTCGCATGCATTCCCTTTTCCAAAATGACTACGGTTCTACTACTACTTCTCCAAAATCACCATATTTCTCACCTTCATGCTTCTTCCGTACTAAAGTACTCCTCTGTTGAGGTTAAGCATGAGTTTTTGATTGATATTTCCTTCAGACTATTATGGTTGATTCCCACAACTTTGCTTCCTTTTTCTGATGAACCTTCATCTTGTCTTCAAAATCTTCAGAACTCGTCACTTCCTCACACGAATACCATTACCCTCTAGATCTATAGCATTAAGTAAGAACTTGATATTGCAACATGCACTTGCATATCAAAGTCAACAACTTCATGTATGGATCTAGTCAATCAATGAAAATCCAACAAAATCCAAGAAGATTCAGCTTTGTATATATAATACACACCATCATAAGCCTGAATATAATAGTTGAGTAAGACATCTCTAAACATCAGACTAAGATGTGTAGTATATAGCACCACATAATATAGGTTTATATTGTGATACTTAGCACGAATATATGGCATTCTACTATTTGTCTCAACATTTACCTTAATTGCACATTTGCAATGTGATAACTTGAAACAAAGTGGTCCGGAATATTTTAAGGTTGTCCTAACTTCCTTTGGAAGTACTAACTTAGCCTTTGTTCTGATGAAGACTAACCTCACATGATATCTCTAAGTTCTAACATGGACACTCTAAACACACAACTATTAGAGCATAGCTCCCATTCTTCCATGTGTTTCTACCATAAGGCTATGGTCCTGATATATTTGGCACAGTTCCCATGGTTTTGGAATATAAATCTTGCACCATCGTTGAACACCTGACTTATTATTGTACTCCTTCTAAATATTATGATGTTCTACTCCATCACATAACGATTCTCGTGTGAATCATATATGATTAACAACTCTACCATGTAAGTAGACATATCTTATTCCTATCTCTCTTCCTTACCTCCCATGATTGACTCATGATGGTCTATACTACGTCATATAACTTATATTTATCACTTACTATCAATTTTTTTGACAAGTTTGGACATATTTTTTACTTACCCATTACTTGTCTTGGTATACACCTTCTAGTAGGATATCTTACTTATCTTAACCACTTGATATTACTCCTATTACAGGTCTGAATAACTCTTACTTAACCATAACATGTGTTGATATACATCTTCCAATAGGATATCTTCCTTATGGTTTTATCCTCTCTTTGGACTACCATGTATTGTATACCAACTATGGTCTACTCATCTATTGTTCTAAGATTACAATGGTGTGCTACATGTTTGGGATTAGCTAACTAACATTACTTAGGAAATATAGGTAAGAAGGGTTGACTCAAATGTGTCGGGATTATTTTCAAGTGAATACCCATCTCAAGTCATAAAAAGAATTTGGTTTATTTAAGACAATTTCCTATAGACACTACCAAAACCTATAGGTTTTATTTAAAGGGTTTTAATCCTAGGGTCAAAGCATATGCTCTGATACCAACTGTGGTGACCCAGCATACCACTGCATGGTGTAGTATGCAAGTCCTTGACATAACACCAATGAAACATCATTACACTAGTATTACATCGCTCAGAGTGGTACAACAGAAACGTATGCGGGTCCAAGGCATGTCTATAGAATTACACACAGACTCTGTTACAGAAGATCAGCACAACCTCCTACTTTACAATGAGGTAAAACTGCAAATAAACTCCAGAAGAACGACTCGTAGTCTAATCCTATCACGAACTCTATCTATAGAGGATTTGACTAGCTATAGAGTCTATGATTGGGTTCTAGCTAAATAGGAGCTAGGTTTAGGAAGCTAGTTCCCTTCAATTGCTAATCTAGGTTTTCTCCTTGTTGGATGTGGTATTTGACTCTTCTGACTGGGTCCTGTCCCTTGAAGTAGTTGTTGACTCCTCGGCCTTCGAGTTGCACTTCAGATCCTCCTTCGATGCCTCCATATGTAAGCAGGGGATTTAAGGTGGGATGAGTAGTACGAGCGTTCTCAACAAGTTCATTATAGGAAAGAGGTGTTTAATGCACTAGCTACAGCCATAGACCAGAAAGTCATAGGCATTGCAGGTTGTTGTAATCATTTCTTCAAAAGGTTGCTTTTATTCAGAAGAGCTATGTCCGTCAGCCTTCACCGGTTTACTAGAACTTCATGGAGTTCCTTTCCGGCCGCGTTCGCAATTCCATAACCCGTAACAGGGAGTGACAGGTCACGATTTGATACACTCTGCAGAGGTGTGTTGCTTTACCCATAAGAGATCTTAACCTTTTTGCACAACCGAGTCGCGTGCTCGTCCATACTTCCTTGGTATGGGGCCAGGTATAAGGTCCTAGCCAATCAGTGTGTTCCTCCGCGACCCCGAACACTCACCCTTTGTTGCAATTCCGACCTTGGGTCCTCGCCGGCCAGCGTATCCATAAGATACCATCCGACCACGACTACTATCAGGTTTCTCGACCCGATACCTTCGCCGGTCGTTGCAACCCATCATAGACCGCATTACCGTGGGGACTTAGGGCTCCCCAACCACTCCGCTTGTCCATCGGGATTCAAGTGACTACGGTAAGTGCATCCGTTGATGAACGAGAGGAAGAAACACAACTGACTACTCCGTCCCACTCCAGATCTTATGGTTAACATGGGTCTTACGGCACAAGAATCACTGGACGACATTTTTTGTTAATCCTAGATGGATATAAACCCATTGCAATGGAACCTCCACCATACTCATACCATGGTTCCATTGCCCACCACATAGTCATATTCATAGTTATGAAAATAGTATTTTTGCTTTTTCATGCAAGAGTGATAAGTATAGTACTTTGCAAGTAATTTGATAAAAATACTCAAATTGACATGAGCAAGCGATGAACTTGCCTTTCTTGACTGCAAGATTATGCAGGCAAGGTCTTCGATACGCAATAACTCCAAACTCTGTAATACCATCATCGTCCGGTAAAGGACGATGTTTAAAAGATTGGCAAGGATGCAATAATGCATAAGTATAAGATGCAATCGCTCTAAGCGTGACCTAACCCCGATGATTTAGGATCAGTGAGTTGGTATGATTGCTTTAGGGTGTGTTGCACTTTTAGAGATGGTTCTCAAACAAGGTTTTTATTAAAGGTTGACTACCTGGTATCATAAACAAGTAGTGCAATACATCACAACAATAATATTAATAGCACACAACAATAAGATTTGGTATAATCCTAACATGTAATGAATAGTTGTTGGTTTTAGTACTATATGGCATGGTTAATGATTACTTATCATATACTTCAAAAGAATAACTTTTGAAGAACATGTTCTTTAAAAAAGAACAAGTATGATAATTAGGGTTGTGGAGTTCTATGGTTTACTATGGTTCTAATTAGTTTCTGGAGTAATGATTAGATGGATCACAACCAAGTTGGATTCATCAGTATCTAAAGTTTGTACGGTTTAGTTAAACAAGGGTATATTAAACAATTGATTATAAATGGTGGCTACCATGGTTGGTTATATCTTACTGGTGCTAGCTAGCTAGGGTTTATAGATCCTATTAGGTAGGGTTGATGGCTACTCCCTATCTTCTTCAAAAGAATAACTTTTGAAGAACATACTTCTTAAGTAATAAGAAGTATTTTAATTAAGGCTTAGGTTGTCTAGGGTTTGCTATTGGATCCACTAAGTAAGGAATAGTTAGTTCCTAAATAGGATGGTTCATAAATGTCTAACACTAGTAGGGTTTAGTGTGTGTGATATATGATGCACAATATGGGGCATGGTTGCTACTAGGGTTCATCACAATGGTGTGATGCTAAATATGGATCATTAAGGATGATGACTCAGAGAATAGGAACTAGGGTTTATATTTATAAGTGGCCCTACTTGATCTTTTAGGTTTTATTAGGATGAACACATGGAATACCAATTTATTATCAAGAGGGTTCCTATATTTTATGTGAACATGGGTATGCATTTAGCTGCTAATTATGGAGCTATAAGTTAAAAGAAATTACTATGATCCTATTTTATAACCTAGGGTTTAGGTTAGAAGCAAATTAGGGTTCACATAAAATAATAGGGTTAGGGTTTTAGTTCACAATTGAATTAGGGTTTTTAGGGTTTCACATGGGATTCTGAAACTACAACTTTATGTATAATGGAACTAGGGTTTCATATCTATCATGTGGTTCTTAAATTAATAACTTTATTATAAGTTTCAAGTTATTAATAACTTTGAAATAAAAATAATATTAGATTTGGCTTTTTATTATTTTTATACAATCTAATAATTAAGATAATGATTATTTAGGTTTTAAATCCCTCTAATAAGGATTTAATAAGATACCAAATAAAAAAATTAGTTTTAACGTGTTCTTTATTTACTTACTGGTTTTTATTTATTTTAGATAGTTTTCCTAATTATTGAATTATAATTGAATTTAGGATTAAAAGAAAAGGCTTAAATAATAATGGTTAAATAATTAAAATTTTATTTAAACTTAATATTGCATATTATATTTTTATTGAATAGAGTTTATTTTTCTGAACATTTTAATATCTCATTTGAATTTTTCTGAGCTAAGATGAATTTTTTATATTCATTCAAACTTTCAGTTACTATTGAATTTGAATTAAACTAAAAGAAACGGCTAAACGCACCCGGACTGTTGCTACCCACAGACACAAACAGGTGGGGTCGTGTCCACCTCATCTTCCATGCAAACTTTGACTGTGTCAAAATTGCTGGCGTGGCGATGCACACGGTGACCGGCGGGCAGTTGGCGATGGTCGCCGACGATAGGCTATTCCCACGGACGCGCACGTGTGCTGGCTCGACTCAGGGCAACGCGCTGAACCATAAGGTAGTGGCGCCCCCTCGAAAAGGTCACCGGAGTGGCTCCGGCGAGCTCCGACTGCGGCGGTGGACGACGCTAGCATGCTACGGTGGATGCTAAGAGAAGATAAAGGGCTCCAGAGAAGCACAAGCTCACAGTGATGCTTAGGGAAGGCTCGACGGCGGCGATTGTCGACGGTGGTGACGACGTGGTCCAATTTTCTGTGAGGTACCGACGAAAGGGAACGACGATTCTCCGGCGACTGAGAGCTTCCTGGCTCGATTCCTCTTGCACGGTGGGCTTGTCGAGGACGGCGATCACAATGGCGTCTACGGCGAGGCTTGGGGAGGCTTCGAACGGCGGCAATGAAGGTGACCGGGGCGAGCTAGGGTTTGAGAAATTAGGGGGGGAAATAACGCGAGCGAGGGAGGCTTCGACCGGGTATTTATAGGGTCGAGGGCGGTCGTCGACGGTCGTGCGGTCCACAATGGCGGCCGGGACGTGGTGTTCTCGCCGCGGTGGCGTTCTCCTATGCGCCGACGGTGGCTAAGACGAAGACGAGAACTTCGTCTTCGATCTTATCCGTGAATCACGTGGACTTATGTTGGGCTGGCTTGGTGGGCTTCTCCTAGGCGGGTACAGGCTGCTGCTGGGTTGTGCTAGTGGGTTTGGCAGCTGGTCCGTCGCTGCACGAGTAAGCCTGTTTCTTCCTTTTCTTTTATCAGTTTCCTTTTTCTATTTTCTATTTTGTTGATTTAAATTCACATTTGAATTTCCATTTGTTTTACAAAATTTAAACCGTGTGTACCCTTTGGAACCCACCAATGTATTATTATAGCCAATATAAGATACTAGGATATTTCATGTATATTTGCATTAATACCTTTGGTTATGAATATTATTGGAATTTGGAACTAGGCATTTTAATTGAGAGTCATGATTCTAATAACAACTTGGGATGGTTCAAATTATTTTTAAAGAGGCTCTTCTAAGTATTTATTGGTAGTTAAGTTTTTATTTTTATTACTTTGTAATAAACAATTTACAAAGCATAGCTTATTGTTTAGTTTCTTACTTAAGAAATTGATCCCATGACATTATTTTATGTGCTCATTTATCTGATAAGGAATTGGGGCTTAAGTTAAATCTATTCCAAGTTTACTACTGTTATTATATTTAATCTAGCTTGAAATACCTAGAGTGGACATTATTCTCATCATGGTTTGGTTTTGGTTTATGACGATAAGTGGTTGATCACCACACATGGGTTTAATTATAGGATTTAGCACTAGGTTCATCTTATGTTCCATAATTGAACATAGGATTTAATTAGAGTGCAATTCTAGAGTTTTATTTATGTTTACCTGTTGACACATGTGTTGAAACTCAATTATGGCTTAATTAGGTTTTAGTTGTGATCACACAAGTGTTCCACAAACTAAGATTGGGATATAGGCCTAGGTTATAGATATGGATGGATACCATAATGAACTAGCTAGGGTTTAGTTTCTCCTCACTATTGATAGGATATTATTTCAAAGTATTATTAAAGTTCTCACAAAGCTTGACTAGGCAAGGTTTTAGTGTAATGCCATTCTTTTTCTACTCATGATCTTAGGACTGGTTTAGGGTTGCTACTGATATCCCTATGATTTCATGTGCTGGATTATATCTGCTCAATCCACTAAGGTTTAATTGGTAATTATATCTTTCCAAAGCATGATCATGCATTAAACATGATCAACTTACTCTTCTCTAACCTCTCCTCATTGTCTTCCTCTCATCACACTCATTCTAGACCTAAGGGTTTATGATCATTACTCAATTTATAATGATCAAGGGTTTGGCTTCCTAAAGTATTTCTAATGGAATGGGTTTCTCATCTCCAATACCAAGTATTGTCTTGATCAACTAGGGTATAGTACTTCTTTTATACTTTCTTGGATGGACATAGCTATGGTTGCCTCGATAGTTTATATCCCAGGAGAATGCCTGAGATATTCACTTAGAGTTCTTCTCAAGGAATGATGATTTAATCATTTGGTTATATGAATAGTCCTCTCCCTCAAATCCAAGTGTTGCCTCAACTAACTTGAGTGTAACACCATAGCTTGAGCTCTCTTATATAGGAATAGTTATTCTAGGGTTTATGGTGTACTCACAAGATCTCTTTAGATATCTAGGCTAAGGTTCCATTTGTCTAGCTTAATTGGATTAGTCTCTTCCTTACTTCATCAACTCATGGATATGGTTTATTCCATTTGATACTAGATCATCTCACCACTCCATGGTGAAATGGTTTATCTCCTAATACTTTAGTTCAAGTTTAGTCCTTGGTTCTTAAATAGGTAAGGCTAAGGTTGACATCAATGGTTTCTCTCACTTGGGAATGTCTTGGATAATATCTCAAGGTTATGCTCCAAAGATAATGATGTGATCATCAATACCTATGGTTAACATAGATGGTTCCTCTCTCTAGGAAATGTCTTGAATAATATCCTAGGGTTCTTTCTAAAGATGATGATTTGAGCATATGGATATAGATCCAAGATTTAGCTCAAAGTTGACATTGCTTCTCTAAATAATACTCTCTCTTCTCTAGGTTTTGACATATATTAATTTGGATTCAGAAGAATAGAATAAGGAAATTAGAAAACAATACTAATGTTGATATCCTTGTCATGAATCCAAGAATGAGGTGGAATGATTACCATGAGATTCATGGTAGGAACATGGATTAGTTTAAGACATGGAAAGGATAAGTTAAGATTAGTTCCTTCATTTTATTGTTACTTGATTTGTAGTTGAATAGATGTTCATATGTTATGGCAAGGAATACCATGTTATGATCTTTGATAAGATCAAGTAATTGATCATTGAATATAGTGTTGTTGTGTTGGTTTTATTTCCATTTGATCTAACCCCCTTAGATCAAATCATCTCTACCCAAAACAAGGTTTTAGCAAAGTCACATTGAGGTTTATAGCGCTTGACTTGATGAGCTACTTCAATTCCACCAAGGTCAAGTCAAACTTCAGTTACTGTGACTGTTTTACTTTAAAGCGCGAAAATACCCCGGATTTTCTATGCATGAATGCAATGCACACATCTGTTTCCTCTATTTTTGTAACCCCAAATACTGGGATATTACAGTTCAACATTGCCGCACAAAACACATTGACATTCGCCATCACTTCCTTCGTGATCATGTTGCCAATGGGGCCATTAATCTCACTCATGTGGGAACAACATACCAATTGGCGGATATTTTCACTAAGCCTTTGGATGAAGCCCGGTTTGTAAACTTGAGAGGAGAACTTGGTATTCTTGATCCTAACAACTTAGATTGAACAACTTCTTGCACTATATTCTTGCATTTATCTTGCTATCTAGCTTAGAGGTGCAGCACATATGGGTATAGTCATCTTACCATGTCTTGGTATGATGCATACCTATGTGTGCAACATTAATAGAACCAATGTCAAAATATGGACCCAAGCATGTTCGAGGTCTCATGACATTTGCGCTTTCACATAAGGGGGGGAAATCCCCCGCCCTTTTATTTGCCTCTTATGCATCTTAGCCTACTCATCTTTTGAGGCCATTTGATCTTAAGTGACATATCTTATCTCTTTGGTTTATGCTCAATTCGAAACCATGCTCATTGTTGTTATTTGATTCTCTCTTTTGACCAATGAGCATGTATAGAATCTAAAGCTTCCTCTAATCAAACCTACTCTATCCTTCATCTATGTATGTGCATGCCCATCTTGAAATTCTAGCAAAATGAGGTCATTTCGTAGTTTCGGTATCTGACCCAGCGGGACCGGGTGCTTGCTACCGAAATTTCCGGCAGTCAGCCCGGCCCACCGGGCCGTGTACCGACTTGGTCGGCAGGTGGTCCGGTGCTATCGGGCTGAGTATCGGGTTCGTGCGGGACAAAAGGGGTATTTACCCCCTGGGAAGTTAGGGATACCCTTTGGATCCCCTTCTTCCCCATCTCATATCTCCACCATAGCCACCATTGCCACACCTTCCTCACCTCCAAGTGGTTGATTCAACCCTTGGAACTCCAGATCCATCCACTCCACTTGCTCCTATCATCGTTTGGAGCATCTCCACCAAAGGGATTCAAGATTGGTCAATGACCCCTTGATGGCCTCTAGCTCCAGCTCTGTGAAGCCCAAGAAGGGGGCTGCCAAGTTCTTCAAGTCTCTGTTTCAAATGTGCAAGCACTCCTATGATGTGAACTTCAAGGCTCTTCGGTTGGCTCAAAGCAACCATGATCTCATTCTAGAGGAGAGGACTTCCGTGCTCGTGGACTCGAGTTGCCAGAGGATCCGCCTGAGATGGCCCCTATTGCTCACTTCAACTATCGTATACCACCTCTTGATGATGATATGCCAACGACTGGAGTGACCTATGCAAGTGGAGGTGGTAGGGCTCCTCGTCGCCGCCGTAGCTCCATGGCTCGACGTGGACATAGTGCTCGAGGACGCGGGCGGCGACGAACCTGGCGTGCGTGCCTTCTCCTCGTTGGCAGCCATGGCCGAACACAAGCAAACTCAGAGCATTGGTCTCTCCCTGCCGAGCACCCGCCATCGCGCGTAGGCGCCCCTCCGTCGTCGTGCTCCCCGCGCGCGCAGCTTGCTCCGGCAACAAGCTTGGCGCACTCCCGCGCATCTCCCTCTCCAGCTTCGACGACAAGCTTGGCGCACTCCCGCGTATCTCCCTCTCCAGCGGCAATGAGCTCGACACATCGCTCGCCTCATTAATTTCTCCACAAAACCCTAGCACGATTTGATTTGACAAGTGAATTGGGAATGGAAATAGGGAAAGAGAGGAAGGGGTCCACCTCGCAACAAACAGCCAGGTGGGGTCCAGGCGAAAGATGGTGAAAGGTTATCATGACAACTAGCGCAGGAACGAACAAACAGCATCGGAGCACTTTTTAGCAGTTAGGCATTCTTAGACAGCTCATAAATCACACATCTCAAGGCATTTTGATGACATGGCTAATAAATAAAGAAAGAGAGTGAGATGGTAACTATCTATGTTACCATAACATCACATCTCAAGGCAAAATGAGTCTACAACATAATAAATAATACAATGCATGACACCACATATAAGTTACCACCCACTATGAAGGTAGTAACCTAGACTAGTAACATGACATATGTTACTAGTCTAAGTTACTTCCCACTATGACCAGCCTTAAGTAGCATAATAATATGTAAAATATTCTCTAAAGCTTAGGCAAATAAGGTGATATAGCATCAAAGACAGATTTTTATTCTCGCATGTCTTGAAGCAAGTTAGTAACAGTAACAAGGATAACAACTTACAAACCATGATTGGCAAAGTTTCCAAGTTCAAAGTAGACGACCTCACCATACTACGACATAAATTACATAGGGCATTCGAGCCGGCATGTCCCATATCGCTCTACAAACGAAGCTTGGCAAAGTTCTCTTGGCCGAAAGTGAATCCTCCTCTGATTGGGTGCAGCACATCAGAGTCAAGGTAGCACATTTTACATACACTCTCCACCTTGCCATCTCCACATGCACAAGTCCTCTTCAGACCAATATGTGGAACATGAAATTGACGGTAGCATGTCTTGCAAACGCAATCGGCTAAACAAAATAAAAATAAAAAGGTCAGGCAACAAAAGAAAAATGTATGATAGCAATTTAAAAGTGCAGAGAGAGAGAGAGAGAGACCTCCACCATGACGACGAGTACCCCACCCAAGAGGGAAACCAAGGAAAGTGTAGGCTTCAGTAACTGGTTCATCTGAAAACAAAAGAATAAGTAGACCTTATTCACTCAAGAACGTGCTATAATAGCAAACAACTCTTACTTATCTATTTTTAAAAACAAGCAGCTTAAAGAAATCAGGTTCATCAATATGCAACAACTTTTGTTGAATATCGGTATAGCTTAGGTCATCGTACTAGGAGCTTGGGTTGTGTAGAAAGTGTAATAAAAGAGCAGCAGTGTCTTTTCAAATGTCAGTCATATTCCTTTCTCTTGTTTCCAAGGAAATTACACGGCAACTTCGTAATCCTTTGCCCAACGCAGCGAGAGAATTGGAAAATACCAACAGTTAAAGAGGGACAGCAACGCAATATAAGGATGGGACTTCAGACTCGAGAGGATGGCGCTGCTATAGAAGCTAGAGTATCCAGACAGAAAGTAGGCAATTCAGACCGGAAGGACATGGCAAGGTATAAGATGGAACTAACATGTATGAAACCTATGTTCACTGAGGCAATTAACGAGACTTACAACTTACAGTAGGCAGGGTGAGAATAACAAAAAAAATTGGATCAAGCAAGAAAGAAATTTATAGTGCATTTATTACTTAAAACCATGATTTTTGAGTCGGCGACTAATCGCCGACTAATCGCCAAGTCGTTCTGCCATGGACGAGCCGCACTAGCGACTTGACTCAGCGAGCGAGTCGCGCGACTTCCTGGCTCGCCGGCGACTATACAGCGACTATACGACGGCGGGGAATAGTCGCCGGTCGTCCCTGTTTGTCAGCCAAATTTTTTTTGTGGGGGATCACTCCCTGTGTCGGTATTTCAGAGAGAAGGGGATGGGATGGGAAAGAAAGGGCAGAGCTCAGGAGGAGAGGCTCGAGCCGCCGCCGTCCGCCGCCGGTCGCCGCTGCTCCTCGCCGGCGTCGCAGAGGAAGAAGAGGGGAGAGGGGAGAGCGAGCTTGCGTGCCTGAGTGCGGCTGGCGACGCTTGGAGGATTCACGTAACTGCTAGGTTAAGCGAGAGGTGAGGCCGGGAGTTGTTAGCTGGGCTGTGCTGGGCCTGGTCAGCCTGGCTGGGATAGATGACCGGGCCAATTTTGCTCATGTGGCCTTAATGGGCTGTGCGAATGGGAGTATTTTTGGTCGTTTACTGCAGGCGACTTGGGACGACTATACAAGCCCTAGTCGCTGAGTCAAGTCAGCAAGTCACGAGTCTCAGCCTTGGCGACTTGACTTGACTCGGCGACTCAAAAATCATGCTTAAAACATTGTTTGCTTTCAAATATTGAGGTAATTAGTGATTGAGTCTAAAAGGCAATCTATGGACCAGAGTACGTAAGGGAAATGTGGAGAACAAAAAAAAGATTGGGAAGAACTCATTTTGCCATAATGTGTACTGTCTTATTGCCAAATGCACATAATCTACCGTGCTCATAAAAGCATGTGTTACTCCTCTTGTACCTGGATCATGAATATCTCAAATATACAGGGCCAAAAGACCACCTAAAGAAGTTTGAAACAGTTGGTCTGTCCAGAGCACTTCCATTGTAGAGTGGTATGCTGTCTATTATGGTGAAATGTCGGGGATCTGGTAGTAGATTTCTCTACATGATGGCATGTCTTTTGATGAAAACCTAATGTTTATTTGAAGTACATATGCTTTGCAATGACAAAAGAGAATAACATATGTGTATGCAGGTCATGACAACAGAGAGGTAAGGGAGCATCAAGCTGCTAGCAAGTAGGTGCAAACCTATAGGGGTGCATGCGTTAACTTCATCGACACCGTCTCCATCTCTATCAACGAGCTCAAAAAAGAAGAGAGTTCGTGGAGCAGGCAGGAATGGGAGGCAGCTAGAGTCCTTCCGACGAGCCACAAAGTTGCCATGAGTCCATATAAGTGACTTGTTATATTCACTGCATCTGGTCACAACACCAGGGGCAGGTTCGTACTCATCATCCTGATCATCCAAAGAGCATTGGTACAGTTAGCAAGGTAAAACAAAACAAAGAAGCATCAATGACTGAGTTACCTAATTACTACTGTGTCTCAATCTGGTACAGATAGCAGGCGTGCGCGAGCGTAGTTTAATAAAAACTTTGACAGTTAATTTGGTCAAGGAAAAATATGAATTATAAGTCACAAAAATTATACCATTGGAAACTTCTTTTGATTATGAATCTAATAACTTTTGGGACATATGATTAATATTTTGTTGACCAAATTAATGGTCAAAGTTTTTCTTAAATGTTAAACTGAACCAGAGGGAGTACTATTTTCGACGTTTTTCTTGTTCAATTTAATTCGTTTTGGTTGTTAAGCTACTAGTTTACTTTATCGTCCAGATTGGTGAAAACTAGTATATCATGATGGTCGGTTATATACATGTCTTGGTAAAACAATACTGTTATAGATATGAGATATTCCGAGCAAAATTAATTTTGTACTTTTATTTCTTGGATACCGCTGGTCACTGTTTGAAGCAAACTATAGATGCTCATAAATAAAGTTGAGACATAGTTCAGGCTGGACAATCAGCGACAAAGAAACATGATCAAGAATCAAAGTTAATTTTGGGAGTATCTCTAATTAACACTTGACTGATTCTAAATTGGCTAACATTCAAAATTTTATCCAAGTAGTAAACTGACAGATGCCATCAAGGAAATCCTATAGAGAGTTACACACATATGCTGTCGTTATCGCTGAGTGAGATCTACTTAAAATGTAATTATAGAGATTAATTTTTCATGACAAACCCACTAATATAATTTCCAAGTGATCAAATTTTATTAAGATTTGACTGCAGCTAATTGCCAGAAAAAATTGATCAAGTAAGGAAGAACGTATCACCGGATGCTTGGAGTTGTACCACTCGAGGCATTGTAGCACAATCTTGTGATTCATAGCTCTGACTTGCGAGCGTGGCATCTTCCACCTAACATAGAAGATGTACACGGATCAATGAAATAGCACTAGGAAAATACTGAACCCAACAGGGAGGGAGGGGGAGGGGAGGGGGAATGAATCCATCGAATTGGACGGAGGGGCCGGACTATTACCTGATGAACTCGTCATACTGAGCTTTCAACGCCTTAGCGGAACGGATGGGCTCGGGATCCGGTCGGGGGAAGGGCAGCAGCCGCAGCCAGTTGCATGAGCGGCGAGGCGCCGTCTCATCCGCCAGAACAAACGGAATGGGGTACCCAACCACTGGTTTGCGTTCATGGAGGGGACGAGCCACCTCCTCAGTAGATTCGGTGCAGTAGTAGGCCTTCCTCATCGCCTTGGAGCTCCGCAGCCTTTCCGCCTTCGCTTTCGCCCTCTCCATCTTCCCCTCCGTCAACTTCTCCTTCTCCTTCTCCCTAGCACGCGTATCTGATTTATAGAACACCGGCGTCGTTGGACCGACTCCGACGAGGCGTCGAGTCTCCTCCTCCTTCTCGTCCATGGCGGCGACGATCCGATCCCCACTTGGTTAGGGTTGCCTTCCGCCCTAAATTGACACCCGATTCCGTGTGTCTCTACCTGTCCGGGCCGTGGGACAAGTGGGAGGGTAATGCGTTGGATATCCACAACTTCCCGGCAATATAGAAGCCATGGGCCGTTAACGATTACGATCGTGCAGATGCGGCGTCACCAGCCCACTTTACGGTGAGACGGATGCCGGTGGTGCGGGAAATCCTATACACTGACCAGGTCGGTGCCTACCAGGCACCGCACACCCTGCTTGGGTATTGGGCCTGGCCCACTTTTCACCTTTTTTCTTCTTTTTTTCGTTTTCGTTTTCTGTTTCTGTTTTTTCTTCTTTTTTCTTCTGGCCCACTTTTCTGTTTTTTCAAAGCTAAAAATTGTTCGTATCCGAAAAATATTCATAATCGAAAAATGTTCAAATTTAAAATATGTTCATTTTTGAAAAATGTTCAATTTTTTTGGGGAAAAATCGATATTCGTTCAAATTTAGAAATTCCTTTAAATTTTGAAATCTGTTCAAAATCTGAAATTTGTTCACTTTTCAAATCTGTTCAAATTTTAAAAAATGTTCGAGATTTAAAATTATCTATATTTTGAAAACTGTTTAAATTTTGAATTTATTCAGATTTGAAAAACGTTCAAATATTTTTTTAAGAAACCTCAAAAGTTATTTTGGTTTTCCAAAAACGTTGAGATTTAAAAATGCAAAAACAAAACAAAGGAAAGAAAAGGTGTACCCGATGGGCCGCGGCCCATGAAACTGCCGCTCGCCCGTGGGTGTGCGGTGGCTTGTTTCCGCCGACCGAGGTCGGCGGAAGCACCTCCCGGTGGTGCTATATGCCACACGGAAAGCACCTCCCGGTGGTGCTAAATTTCGAATCTGGACAAGTTTCAAATCTAATCAAATTTCGAGTTATGAGTTTGGCACGCATTTAAAGAAATGCGGAATACTTTCACAGTTGACACCGCAGGAACACCACAGCGCAATGGTGTGTCCGAACATCGTAATCGAACTCTCTTGGATATGGTTCGATCTATGATGTCTCTTACCGATTTGCCATTATCGTTTTGGGGTATGCATTAGAGACAGCCGCATTCACTTTAAATATGGCACCATCTAAATCCGTTGAAACGACACCGTATGAATTATGGTTTGGAAAGAAACCTAAGCTGTCGTTCCTTAAAGTTTGGGGTTGCAAAGCTTATGTAAAGAAGTTACAACCTGACAAGCTAGAACCCAAAGCGGAGAAATGTGTCTTCATAGGATACTCTAAAGAAACAATAGGGTACACTTTCTATCACAGATCCGAAGGCAAAATCTTTGTTGCCAAGAACGGATCCTTTCTTGAGAAGGAGTTTCTCACTAAAGAAGTGACTGGAAGGAAAGTAGAACTCGACGAGTTTATTGAACCTTCTCTCATAGATCGGAGTAGCGCGATCTTCGGAAGATGTTCCCGTAGAGCTCGCACCGATAGGAGAGGAAGCAAATTATGATGATCATGAAACTTTGAACGAGGAAGCTACTGAACATCGCAGATCGACGAGGGAGCGTACCACTCCTGATTGGTATGATCCCTGTCTAAATGTCATGATTGTGGATAACAATGATGAAGACCCTGCGACGTATGAGGAAGCAATGATGAGCCCAGATTCCAACAAATGGCATGAATCCATGAAATCCGAAATGGGATCCATGTATGATAACCAAGTATGGACTTTGGTAGACTTACCTGATAGCCGCAAGGCTGTCGAGAATAAATGGATCTTTAAAAGAAAAACAGATGCTGATGGTAATATTACTGTCTATAAAGCTCTACTTGTCGCAAAGGGTTTCCGATAAATTCAAGGAGTTGACTACGATGAGACTTTCTCACCAGTAGCGAAGCTAAAGTCTGTGAGGATTTTGTTAGCAGTAGCTGCATTTTTCGATTATGAGATTTGGTAGATGGATGTCAAAACGGTGTTCCTTAATAGTGACATTGAGGAAGAGTTGTATATGGTACAACCCAAAGGTTTTGTCGATCCTAAAAATGCTGACAAGGTATGCAAACTTCAGCGTTCCATTTATGGACTGAAGCAAGCATCCCGAAGTTGGAACCGACACTTTGATAAGGTAATCAAAGACTTCGGGTTTATACAGACTCATGGTGAGGCCTGTGTTTACAAGAAAGTGAGTTGGAGCTCTCTAGCGTTCCTAATATTATATGTACATGACATATTATTGATTGGGAATGACATAGAACTACTAAGCAGTGTTAAAGGTTATTTGAATAAGTGTTTTTCAATGAAAGACCTTGGTGAAGCAAGCAGTACATTTTAGGTATCAAGATTTATAGAGATAGATCAAGACGCCTAATAGGGATTTCACAGAGTACATACCTGGACAAGATTCTAAATAAGTTTAGAATGGATGAAATTAAGAAAGGGTTCTTGCCTATGTTGCCGGGTAAGGTCTTGAGTAAAACTCAAGGTCCGGCTACGGCAGAAGAAAGAGAGAGGATGAACAAGATCCCCTATGCCTCGACGAGTAGGCTCTATCATGTATGACATGCTGTGTACTAGACCGGATATCGCGCATGCTGTTAGTTTGACCAACAGATATCAGAGTGATCCAGGAATGGAACACTAGACAGCGGTCAAGAATATCCTGAAGTACTTGGAAAGGACTAAGGATATGTTTCTTTGTTATGGAGGTGACCAAGAGCTCGTTGTAACAAGTTACACCGATGCAAGTTGGAACACTGATCCTGATGAATCTATGTCTCAGTATGGGTACGTGTTTATTTTGAATGGTGCTGCAGTAAGCTGGATGAGTTCCAAGCAATGCACGGTGGCGAAGTCTTCAACTGAATCTGAATACTTAGCGGCTTCGGAGGCTTCATCGGAAGAGGTATGGATGAAGAGGTTCATTGTTGAGTTTGGTGTGGTTCCTAGTGCATTGGACCCATTAGTCATCTATTGTGACAACATGGGTGCCATCGCCAATGCACAAGAACCAAGGTCACACAAGAAGCTGAAGCATATCAAGCTGTGTTTTCATTCGATTCGCGAGTACATCGAAGATGGTGAAGTAAAGATTTGCAAAGTACACACGGATCTGAATGTGGCAGATCCATTGACTAAAGCTCTCCCTAGGGCAAAGCATGACCAACACCAGAACGCCATGGGTGTTAGGTACCTTACAATGTAAACTAGATTATTGACTCTAGTGCAAGTGGGAGACTGTTGGAGATATGCCCAAGAGGCAATAATAAAGTGGTTATTATAATATCTTTGTGTTTATGATAAATGTTTACATACCATGCTATAATTGTATTAACCGAAACATTGATACATTCGTGTTATGTAAACAACAAGAAATCCCTAGTAAGCCTCTTGTATAACTAGCTTGTTGATTAATAGATGATCATGGTTTCGTGATCATGAACATTGGATGTTGTTAATAACAAGGTTATGTCATTGGATGGATGATATAATGGACACACACCCAAATAAGCGTAGCATGAGATCAAGTCATTAAGTTCAACTTGCTATAAGCTTTCGATACATAGTTACCTAGTCCTTCGACCATGAGATCATGTAAATCACTTACACCGGAAGGATGCTTTGATTATATCAAACACCGGCCATTGCGTAAATGGGTGGTTATAAAGATGGGATTAAGTATTCGAAAAGTGTGAGTTGAGGCATATGGATCAAGAGTGGGATTTGTCCATCCCGATGACAGATAGATATACTCTGGGCCTTCTCAGTGGAATGTCGTCTGATTAGCTTGCAAGCATGTGACTAGGTCACAAGAGATGACATACCACGGTACGAGTAAAGAGTACTTGTCGGTAACGAGGTTGAAGTAGGTATGGAGATACCGATGATCGAACCTCGGACAAGTAAAGTATCGCGTGACAAAGGGAATCGGTATCGTATGTAAATGGTTCAATCGATCACTAAGTTATCGCTGAATGTGTGGGAGCCATTATGGATCTCCAGATCCCGCTATTGGTTATTGCTCGGAGAGGAGTCTCGACCATGTCTGCATAGTTCACGAACCGTAGGGTGACGCGCTTAAGGTTCGATGTCGCATAAGTAGATTCCGAATAGGAGATGGAGACGAAGTTTGTTCGGAGTCTCGGATGGGATCCAGGACATCACGAGGAGGTCCGGAATGGTCCGGGGAATAAGATTCATATAAGGGAAGTTGATTTCTAGGTTTCGGAAAAGTTCGGGATTTTTCCGGTGAAAGACCTGGAAGGTTCTAGAAGGTTCCAGAGGTCCCACCAGTGGGCCCACGACCCTAGGAGGCCTAGCATGGGTCGAGGGGATGCACCCTAGCCTAATGGGCTAGGGGCACATGCCCCCAAGGCCCAGCCGGCCAACCCCTTAGGGTTTCCCCAAAACCCTAGGGGGGATCTACTTGGGGGGAAGAAAACTCCCCCCTCCCTTGGCCGCCGGCCCTAGCCCTAGATGGGCTTGGGGGGCCATCCCAACCGATCCCCCCTGTATAAAGAGGGGAGGGGGCAGGGGGCGTACCCACCCCAAGACACCAACCTCTGGCTGCCGCCTCTCCTCCTCCATAGAGCTGCTCCGGCTTAGGCGAAGCCCCTGCGGCTTTTCTCCTCCACCACCACCACCACGCCGTCGTGCTGCTGGGATTCCGAGGAGATCTACCACACCTCCGCTACCTGCTGTAACAGGGAGAGGACGGGCTTCATTGACACCGTACGCACGACCGAGTACGGAAGTGCTGTCGGATTGCAGCACAGACGATCGACTACATCAACAACGAGATCTAATCTCGTAGGCTTTGGAATCTTCGAGGGTTAGTCTCATGATCTTCTCATGATCTTCTCGTTGCTTCGATCTTGGTAGATCATGAGACTAACCCTCGAAGATTCCAAAGCTTACGAGATTAATCTCGTTGTTGGTGTAGACGATCGTCCCCGGTGCTGCAATCCGGCAGCACTTCCGTACTCGGTCCGCGCGTACGGTGTCGATGAAGCTCCTTCCTCTCCCGTTCCAGCGGGCAGCGGAGGTGTGGTAGATCTCCTCCAAGTTCCAGCAGCACGACGGCGTGGCGGTGGTAGTGGAGGAAGAAAACTGCAGGGCTTCGCCTAAGCCGGAGCAGCGTATGGTGGAGGAGAGAGGCGGCTAGAGGAGGGGCAATCATGGGGTAAGGTGGCCGGCCACCCCCTCCCCTCTTTATATAGGGGGCAAGGTCGGTGGGGTGGCCCCGCATCCCATCTAGGATTAGGGGGCGGTGGCCAAAGGGGGGAGAGGGATTCCCCCCCCCCAAGTTGATCCCCCTAGGGAAACCCTAGGGGTTGGCCGGCTCGGGCCTTGGGGGGCATGTGCCCCTGGCCCATTAGGCCAGGAGGCATCCCCTTGGCCCATGCTAGCCCTCCTAGGTCGTGGGCCCCATGGTGGACCCCTCCGGAACCTTCTAGAACCTTCCAGTCAACCACCGGAAAAATCCCGAACTTTTCCGAAACCCAGAAATCAACTTACCTTATATGAATCTTATTCTTCGGACTATTCCGGACCTCTTCGTGACATCCTGGATCACATCCGAGACTCCGAACAAACTTCGTCTCCATACCATATTTAAATCTACTTATGCGACATCGAACCTTAAGCGCGTCACCCTACGGTTCGCGAACTATGCAGACATGGTCGAGACTCCTCTCCGAGCAATAACCAATAGCGGGATCTGGAGATCCATAATGGCTCCCACATATTCAACGATGACTTAGTGATCGATTGAACCATTTACATACGATGCCAATTCCCTTTGTCACACGATATTCTACTTGTCCGAGGTTTGATCATCGGTATCTCCATACCTCGTTCAACCTCGTTACCGACAAGTACTCTTTACTCGTACCGTGGTATGTCATCTCTTATGATCAAATCATATGCTTGCAAGCTAATCAGACAACATTCCACCGAGAGGGCCCAGAGTATATCTATCCGTCATCAGGATGGACAAATCCCACTATTGATCCATATGCCTCAACTCACAGTTTCCAAATACTTAATCCCATCTTTATAACCACCCATTTACGCAATGGTGTTTGATGTAATCAAAGTACCCTTCCGGTGTAAGTGATTTACATGATCTCATGGTCGAAGGACTAAGGCAACTATGTATCGAAAGCTTATAGCAAATTGAACTTAATGACTTGATCTTATGCTACGCTCATTTGGGTGTGTGTCCATTATATCATTCAACTAATGACATAGCCTTGTTATTAATAACATCCAATGTTCATGATCACGAAACCTGATCATCCATTAATCAACAAGCTAGTTATACAAGAGGCTTACTAGGGACTCCTTGTTGTTTACATAACACACATGTATCAATGTTTCGGTTAATACAATTATAGAATGGTATGTAAACATTTATCATAAACACAAAGATATTATAATAATCACTTTATTATTGCCTCTTGGGCATATCTCCAACAGTGAGATGTAGTCGATGACGCCACTGCTTGCCTCGAGTACCTCCTCGACATGGATGATGACATCGTGTTTGTGGGTTAGTCGTTGCTTCCTTGTGGAGGTAATATCAACTTCGTATAACTTCGGAGTGATGTCAGGCTGTTTGAACCATGCTTTTACCATGATGATCCACGTGTCCATCGGCAGCAAGATTTCCACCAGCTCTCCGTCGAGGCTGTTGATGACCAGATGCAGGGCCTCTTGTTCACAGGCATCCAAAGGGAGGCCGTCGAAGTTGATGTTGCATAGGAAATGAAGCTCCCGCAAGGTTGCATCCTGATACATCCCGGAATCTCGCCATATTTGGATAAAAACTGCTAAATCTGATGTTGTCTTTAGCAAAGTCTCATTTTTGTCAAGTTTTAGGATGAAATAAAATCGGGGAAAAAATACCACGGAAGTTTTTCACCAAAAGGAAGCATCTGGAGCTTTGGATCATGAGAGGGGAGCCACGAGGACTGAACGAGGCCAGGTGGCGCAACCCAACTTCTCGGTCGTGCCACTTGTGGCCGTTCGGCCCTCGATCGTCGTCTCGCCTCTCCTCTTCGCGAGGTGCCTTATATGCCCTAAAAACTGTGGTGACCTCACCTGAAAAAGTGAGAGTCTCTGTGCAACAGTGCTAGTCCCGGATCGAACTGCTAGCATACACAGTTTAAGATGACATACCAAGTATCAAAGGTCTTCATTACAACGTAAGATCCAGTGGAAATAAAATGGTTCGATACAAGTTGCATAGCTCTCAGGCTAGCACAAATTCAAAGTTTAAAGCATCAAAGAAATCTTCAAGCATGGAGCCATCTTCCTTCATGAAGCCACAGGCAGACATGTTGGGCAAAGACTCGTGAAACTAACTATAAATCTTCAGCTAGAGAAGTAACCTGCAACATCAAACGTTACAGCCCGAAGGTTAATACATTTGAAATTGTATTGGCAAGATGACACTATGGTGGACTCAAGTGGCAACCTAACACACACGTGATCATTTGGCTGGTAGAGCTCAGGCATATTTGCATAAAGGCAATTTTATCCTAGCATTTGACAAATCATTTTCTTTCATACTAATTAAGCGGTATCATTGATAGACATCAATGAACCTAGACACCACCGATAGACATCAGTGAGCCTTCCTAGTTGAGCGGTACCATTGATAGAATCAATGAACCTAGACACCACCGATAGACATCAGTGAGCCTTCCTATTCCATACAATCAACTTGGTTTGGGCTGAAAGGACACAGATGTCGCCCAGAGAGGGGTGAATAGGCGGTTTAAAACTTTTACGAGATGGGCTTAATAAATGCGGAATAAAACTAGCGTTTACTTTGTCAAGCCTAAAGCCTATATACTATGGTTCACCTATGTGCACCAACAACTTATGCTAAGCAATATAAGCAACTAGTGTTGGGATTCGCAGCATAGAAAACAAAAAATTTCCTACCGCAAGAACGAAAACACAAGCCAAGATCTAATCTAGTAGACGGTAGCAACGAGAAGATCATGAGACTAACCCTCGAAGATTTCCAAAGCCTAACAAGATTAGATCTCGTGGTGGATGTAGTCGATCACTTGCCGCTTGCAAAAGCGCGTAGAAGATCTTGACCGCTTGCAAAAGCGCGTAGAAGAACTTGATGGTGCCACAATCGGGCAGCACCTCCGTACTCGGTCACACGTACGGTGTTGATGAAGACGACGTCCTCCTCCCCGTTCCAGCGGGCAGCGGAAGTAGTAGATCCTCCTCGGAATCCCGGCACCACGACGTCGTGGTGGCAGTGGTGGTGGAGAACTCCGGCAGGGCTTCGCCTAAGCGTATGCGGGAGTTGTATGTGGAGGAGAGGTGCTAGGATTTGGGGAGAGGGGGGCTTGGCCGGCCACAAAGGGGGCAGCCAAGGTTGAGGCTTGAAGTGGCCGGCCCCCTCCCCTTGCTCCTCATTATATAGGTGGAAATCCCCAAGTGTTGGTATCCAAGTCTTCGAATAAGACCCGAAATCAAAACCTACCAAAGGGACAAAACCTACCCAAGGGGGGAATCCCACTCAAGGTGGGACTCCCACCTTTCCTTGGGGGGGCTTGGCCGGCCACCCTAGGGGAGTCCACCTGGGACTCCTCCCCCTTAGGGTTGGCAGGCCATGCAAGGTGGAGGGACTCCACTTTCCATGGTGATTTCTTCCGGACTTTTCTAGAACATTCTAGAACCTGCCATAAATGCACCGGATCATTTCCAAACTTGGAATATGACTTCCTATATATGAATCTTATTCTCCGGACCATTCCGGACCTCCTCGTGATGTCCTGGATCCCATCCGAGACTCCGAACAAAACTTCGAACTCCATTCCATATTCCATATCTACTTAAACGACATCAAACCTTAAGTGTGTCACCCTACGGTTCGTGAACTATGCAGACATGGTTGAGACTTCTCTCCGACCAATAACCAATAGCGGGACCTGGAGATCCATAATGGCTCCCACATATTCAACGATGACTTAGTGATCGATTGAACCATTTACATACGATACCGATTCCCTTTGTCTCGCGATATTTTACTTGTCCGAGGTTTGATCATCGGTATCTCTATACCTTGTTCAACCTCGTCTCTGACAAGTACTCTTTACTCGTACCGTGGTATGTGATCTCTTATGAACCATTGATGACCCACAAGTATAGGGGATCGCAACAGTCTTCGAGGGAAGTATTACCCAATTTATTGATTCGACACAAGGGGAGACAAAGAATACTTGAAAGCCTTAACAGCGGAGTTGTCAATTCAGCTGCACTGGAAACAGAACTTGCTCGCAAGAGTTTATCGGTAGTAACAGCTTTATAGCAGATAGCGGTAGTAAAATAACGGCGCGAGTAACAAAGACAGCGGTAGTGATTATAGTAAAC
>NC_061514.1:102286206-102317136 GCF_022539505.1 Lolium rigidum | reverse complement strand
TGCTCGCAATGAGAAACTTGCACAACATCTTTTGTCCTACCAGCCGGTGGCAGCCGGGCCTCAAGGGAAACTACTGGATATTAAGGTACTCCTTTTAATAGAGTACCGGAGCAAAGCATTAACACTCCGTGAACACATGTGATCCTCACATCACTACCATTCCCTCCGGTTGTCCCGATTTTTGTCACTTCGGGGCCATCGGTTCCGGACAGCGACATGTGTATACAACTTATAGGTAAGACCATAAACAATGAATATCATGATAAAACAATAACATGTTCAGATCTGAGATCATGGCACTCGGGCCCTAGTGACAAGCATTAAGCATAACAAGTTGCAACAATATCATAAAAGTACCATCTACGGACACTAGGCACTATGCCCTAACAATCTTATGCTATTACATGACCAATCTCATCCAATCCCTACCATCCCCTTCAGCCTAGAGCGGGGGAATTACTCACACATGGATGGGGGAAACATTGCTGGTTGATGGAGAGGCGTTGGCGGTGATGGCGGTGATGATCTCCTCCAATTCCCGTCCCGGCGGAGTGCCGTAACGGAGACTCTTGGCTCCCGCGACGGAGTTTCGCGATGTGGCGGCGTTCTGGAGGGTTTCTGGCGACTTCGACTTCTCTTCAGGCGTTTTTAGGTCGAGGCGAATAAGTAGTCCGAAGGAGGGCGTCGGAGGCCGGCCGAGGGGGCCACACCACCTGGCCGCGCGGGCCCCCCCTGGGCCGCGCCGCCTGGTGGTGTGGGGCCCTCGGGCCTCCACTTCAATTGCCCTTCTGGCTCCGTTAGTTTCCTGGGAAAATAGGGCCTTCTGCATAAATTCCGAGGTTTTTCCCGAAAGTTGGATTTCTGCACAAAAACGAGACACCAGAGCAGCTTCTGCTGAAAACAGCGTTAGTCCGTGTTAGTTACATCCAAAATACACAAATTAGAGGCCAAACAATAGCAAAAGTGTTCGGGAAAGTAGATACGTTTTGGACGTATCACTAGCTTTACTTTATTTACTGTCTTGTTTGCTATATCAAAAACACAAAAAAATTAGTTACTTGCATTTACTTTATCTAGTTTGCTTTATTTACTACTGCTAAAATGGCTACCCCTGAAAATACTAAGTTGTGTGACTTCACTAGCACAAATAATAATGATTTCTTATGCACACCTATTGCTCCACCTCGCTACTACAGCAGAATTCTTTGAAATTAAACCCGCTTTACTTAATCTTGTCATGAGAGAGCAATTTTCTCGGTGTTAGTTCCGATGATGCTGCTTGCCCATCTCAATAATTTTGTTGAACTATGTGAAATGCAAAAATATAAAGATGTAGATGGTGACATTATAAAATTAAAATTGTTTCCTTTCTCATTAAGAGGAAGAGCTAAAGATTGGTTGCTATCTCTGCCTAAGAATAGTATTGATTCATGGACTAAATGCAAGGATGCTTTTATTGGTAGATATTATCCCCCTGCTAAAATTATATCTTTGAGGAGTAGCATAATGAATTTTAAACAATTAGATAATGAACATGTTGCTCAAGCTTGGGAAAGAATGAAATCTTTGGTTAAAAACTGCCCAACCCATGGACTGACTACTTGGATGATCATCCAAACCTTCTATGCAGGACTAAATTTTTCTTCGCGGAACTTATTGGATTCAGCTGCTGGAGGTACCTTTATGTCCATCACTCTTGGTGAAGCAACAAAGCTTCTTGATAATATGATGGTTAATTACTCTGAATGGCACACGGAAAGAGCTCCACAAGGTAAGAAGGTAAATTCTATCGAAGAATCCTCTTCCTTGAATGATAAAGTTGATGCTATTATGTCTATGCTTGCGAATGATAGGACTAATGTTGATCCTAATAATGTTCCATTAGCTTCATTGGTTGCCCAAGAAGAACATGTTGATGTAAACTTCATTAAAAATAATAATTTCAACAACAATGCTTATCGGAACAATTCTAGTAATAACTATAGGCCATATCCTTATAATAATGGTAACGGTTATGCTAATTCTTATGGGAATTCTTACAACAATAATAGGAATACACCCCCTGGACTTGAGGCCATGCTTAAAGAATTTATTAGTACACAAACTGCCTTTAACAAATCTGTTGAGGAAAAGTTCAATAAAATTGATATTCTTGTTTCTAGAGTTGATAGTCTTGCCTCTGATGTTGTTCTTTTGAAATCGAAAGTTATGCCTAATAGGGATATTGAAAATAAAATTGTTACTACAGCAAATGCCATCCAAGTTAGAATTAATGAGAATATAAGATTAATGGCTAAACTAGCGTGCTAGGTGGGATAGAGAAGAAAATGAAAAACTAGCTAAAAAGGAAAATGTAGTTAAAGTTTGGACTATTACCACCGCTAGCAATGCTAATAATTCATATGTTGCTGCACCTCCTACTATCCATGATAAAATAATTGGTGTTAGCAATGCTTCTACTCCTAGTGCAAAGCGCGCAAAATTACCTGAAACTGCTAAAACTCGCTAAAGCTGCTTGTGATAAAGCTGCTGAAATTTTTTCCAACCTTGGGGATGATAATCCCATTGCTTTAGATTGTAATGATTTAGATTTTGATGATTGCCATATCTCTGAAGTTATAAAGTTCTTACAAAAACTTGCTAAAAGTCCCAATGCTAGTGCTATAAATTTGGCTTTCACAAAACATATTACAAATGCTCTCATAAAAGCTAGAGAAGAGAAACTAAAACTTGAAACTTCTATTCCTAGAAAGCTAGAGGATGGTTGGGAGCCCATCATTAAAATGAGAGTCAAAGACTTTGATTGTAATGCTTTATGTGATCTTGGTGCAAGTATTTCTGTTATGCCTAAAAAAGTCTATGATATGCTTGACTTGCCACCATTGAAGAATTGTTATTTGGATGTTAATCTCGCTGATAATGCTAAAAAGAAACCTTTGGGGAAAGTTGATAATATTCATATTATGGTTAACAATAACCTTGTCCCCGTTGATTTTGTTGTCTTGGATATTGAATGCAATGCATCTTGCCCCATTATATTGGGAAGACCTTTTCTCCGAACCGTTGGTGCTACTATTGATATGAAGGAAGGTAATATTAAATATCAATTTCCTCTCGAGAAAGGTATGGAACACTTCCCTAGAAAGAGAATGAAGGTACCTTATGATTCTATTATTAGAACAAATTATGATGTTGATGCTTCATCTCTCGATGTTACTTGAGTTACACTTTTCGCGCCTAGCCGAAAGGCGTTAAAGAAAAGCGCTTATGGGAGACAACCCATGTTTTTACTACAGTATTTTTGTTTTATATTTGTGTCTTGGAAGTTGTTTACTACTGTAGTAACCTCTCCTTATCTTATTTTTATGTTTTGTTGTGCCAAGTAAAGTCTTTGATAGAAAAGTAAGTACTAGATTTGGATTACTGCGCAGTTCCAGATTTCTTTGCTGTCACAAATCTGGGTCTATCTCCCTGTAGGTAGCTTAGAAAATTACGCCAATTTACGAGCATGATCCTCAGATATGTACGCAACTTTCATTCAATTTGAGCATTTTCGTTTGAGCAAGTCTGGTGGCCTAATAAAATCCATCTTTACGGATCGTTCTGTTTTTGACAGATTCTGTCTTTTATTTCGCATTGCCTCTTTTGCTATGTTGGATGAATTTCTTTGATCCACTAATGTCCAGTAGCTTTATGAAATGTCCGAAGTGTTAAGAATGATTGTGTCACCTCTGAACATGTGAATTTTTATTATGCACTAACCCTCTAATGAGTTGTTTCGAGTTTGGTGTGGAGGAAGTTTTCAAGGATCAAGAGAGGAGTATGATGCAATATGATCAAGGAGAGTGAAAGCTCTAAGCTTGGGGATGCCCCGGTGGTTCACCCCTGCATATTATAAGAAGACTCAAGCGTCTAAGCTTGGGGATGCCCAAGGCATCCCCTTCTTCATCGACAACATTATCAGGTTCCTCCCTCGAAACTATATTTTTATTCCGTCACATCTTATGTACTTTGCTTGGAGCGTCGGTTTGTTTTTATTTTTTTGTCTTGTTTGAATAAAATGGATCCTAGCATTCACTTTATGGGAGAGAGACACGCTCCGCTGTAGCATATGGACAAATATGTCCTTAGGCTCTACTCATAGTATTCATGGCGAAGTTTCTTCTTCGTTAAATTGTTATATGGTTGGAATTGGAAAATGCTACATGTAGTAATTCTAAAAATGTCTTGGATAATTTGATACTTGGCAATTGTTGTGCTCATGTTTAAGCTCTTGCATCATATACTTTGCACCCATTAATGAAGAAATACTTAGAGCTTGCTAATTTGGTTTGCATATTTGGTTTCTCTAGAGTCTAGATAACATCTAGTATTGAGTTTTGAACAACAAGGAAGACGGTATGGAGTCTTATAATGTTTACCATATGTCTTTTATGTGAGTTTTGTCTGTACTGTTCATCCTTGTGTTTGTTTCAAATAACCTTGCTAGCCTAAACCTTGTATCGAGAGGGAATACTTCTCATGCATCCAAAATCCTTGAGCCAACCACTATGCCATTTGTGTCCACCATACCTACCTACTACATGGTATTTATCCGCCATTCCAAAGTAAATTGCTTGAGTGCTACCTTTAAAATTCCATCATTCACCTTTGCAATATATAGCTCATGGGACAAATAGCTTAAAAACTATTGTGGTATTGAATATGTACTTATGCACTTTATCTCTTATTAAGTTGCTTGTTGAGCGATAACCATGTTTCAGGGGACGCCATCAACTATTCTTTGTTGGATATCATGTGAGTTGCTATGCATGTCCGTCTTGTCTGAAGCAAGAGAGATCTACCACCTTCATGGTTGGAGCATGCATATTGTTAGAGAAGAACTTTGGGCCGCTAACTAAAGCCATGATTCATGGTGGAAGTTTCAGTTTGAACATATATCCTCAATCTCATATGAGAATAATAATTGTTGCCACATGCTTATGCATTAAAGAGGAGTCCATTATCCGTTGTCCATGTTGTCCCGGTATGGATGTCTAAGTTGAGAATAATCAAAAGCGAGAAATCCAAAATGCGAGCTTTCTCCTTAGACCTTTGTACAGGCGACATGGAGGTACCCCATTGTGACACTTGGTCAAAACATGTGCATTGCAAAGATCCGGTAGTCCAAGTTAATTAGGACAAGGTGCGGGCACTATTAGTATACTATGCATGAGACTTGCAACTTGTAAGATATAACTTTCATAACTCATATGCTTTATTACTACCGTTGACAAAATTGTTTCATGTTTTCAAAATAAAAGCTCTAGCACAAATATAGCAATCGATGCTTTCCTCTTTGAAGGACCATTCTTTTTTACTTTTATGTTGAGTCAGTTCACCTATTTCTCTCCACCTCAAGAAGCAAACACATGTGTGAACTGTGCATTGATTCTTACATACTTGCATATTGTACTTGTTATATTACTCTATGTTGACTATTATCCATGAGATATACATGTTACAAGTTGAAGCAACCGCTGAAACTTAATCTTCCTTTGTGTTGCTTCAATACCTTTACTTTGATTTATTGCTTTATGAGTTAACTCTTATGCAAGACTTATTAATACTTGTCTTGAAGTACTATTCATGAAAAGTCTTTGCTTTATGATTCACTTGTTTACTCATGTCATTACCATTGTTTTGATCGCTGCATCCACTACATATGTTTACAAATAGTATGATCAAGGTTATGATGGCATATCACTTCGAAATTATCTTTGTTATCGTTTTACCCGCTCGGGACGAGCAGTAACTAAGCTTGGGGATGCTTGATACGTCTCCGACGTATCGATAATTTCTTATGTTCTATGCCATATTATTGATGATACCTACATGTTTTATGCACACTTTATGTCATATTCGTGCATTTTCTGGAACTAACCTATTAACAAGATGCCGAAGTGCCAGTTCCTGTTTTCTGCTGTTTTTGGTTTCAGAAATCCTAGTAACGAAATATTCTCGGAATTGGACGAAACAAAGACCCAGGGGCCTATTTTTCCACGGAGCTTCCAGAAGACCGGAGAACATTCGAAGTGGGGCCACGAGGTGGCGACACCACGTGGCGGCGCGGCCCAGGGGGGCCCGCGCCGCCCTATGGTGTGGCCCCCTCGTCTGGCCCCCGACTCTGCCCTTCCGCCTACTTAAAGCCTCCGTCGCGAAACCCCCGAGGCGAAAAACCACGATACGGAAAACCTTACCGAGACGCGCGCCGCCGATCCCATCTCGGGGGATTCGGAGATCTCCTCCGGCACCCTCGCCGGAGAGGGGATTCATCTCCCGGAGGACTCTACACCGCCATGGTCGCCTCCCGGAGTGATGAGTGAGTAGTTCACCCCTGGACTATGGGTCCATAGCAGTAGCTAGATGGTTGTCTTCTCCTCATTGTGCTTCATTGTTGGATCTTGTGAGCTGCCTAACATGATCAAGATCATCTATCCGTAATTCTATATGTTGTGTTTGTCGGGATCCGATGGATAGAGAATACCATGTCATGTTAATTATCAAGTTATTACATATGTGTTGTTTATGATCTTGCATGCTCTCCGTTTCTAGTAGAGGCTCGGCCAAGTTTTTTACTTTTAACTCCAAGAGGGAGTATTTATGCTCGATAGTGGGTTCATGCCCGCATTGACACACTGGGGAGTGACGTAAACCCTAAGGTTGTGTTGTGTCGTTGCCACTAGGGATAAAACATTGGCGCTATGTCCGAGGATGTAGTTGTTGATTACATTACGCACCATACTTAATGCAATTGTCCGTTGTTAGCAACTTAATACCGGAGGGGTTCGGATGATAACCCGAAGGTGGACTTTTTAGGCATAGATGCAGTTGGATGGCGGTCTATGTACTTTGTCGTAATGCCCAATTAAATCTCACTATACTTATCATGTCATGTATGTGCATTGTTATGCCCTCTCTATTTGTCAATTGCCCGACCGTAATTTGTTCACCCAACATGCTTTTATCTTATGGGAGAGACACCTCTAGTGAACCGTGGACCCCGGTCCATTCTTTAATACCGAAATACAAATCTGCTGCAATACTTGTTTTTACTATTTTCTCTGCAAACAATCATCTTCCACACAATACGGTTAATCCTTTGTTACAGACAAGCCGGTGAGATTGACAACCTCACCGTTTCGTTGGGGCAAAGTACTTTGGTTGTGTTGTGCGAGTTCCACGTTGGCGCCGGAATCTCCGGTGTTGCGCCGCACTACATCCCGCCGCCATCAACCTTCAACGTGCTTCTTGGCTCCTCCTGGTTCGATAAACCTTGGTTTCTTTCTGAGGGAAAACTTGCTGCTGTGCGCATCATACCTTCCTCTTGGGGTTGCCCAACGAACGTGTGAAATACACGCCATCAAGTATCTACATGTAAGAAAATTATGTGCTAAATTATAAATATACAACTTAAAATTTACAACCACATAGTGATAACCTAGTAAGTGGGTTACTTGCTGCCATCGAAAATAGCTTTCGGCTTCGGCTAATTGTGCTTTCCGAGAATTTATGTCTAACTGAGGCGGACACTATCTCTTGTGCCCGAGTACGATTCATGCGAGGGCAGGAGGACTGGATCATTAAAAGAAAATAGTTTTGTTCCTTGCGGTTATATTCTTGCCGCGCCATAGCAAAGAAATCCCGTTGATTGTGTCAGCGAAGACAACATGTGTCATCTATTTAGAGTCAAGGTTGGCAGCTATTCAGAGGGTGGGCCTCTAGGGTGCTATGTATACTCATGTTGGGATTTCTTTGACGACGATGTCCTTAGGTCCAGTCGGTTCATGTTGTTCCCTCGCCCGTTTACTTCATCTAGACGCTATGGGTGTGACATACATTGACACTTGGCATCTTGGACTTCTTCCGAAATGTTATGCTTCGGTTGTGACGCAATCTAGTGGCTTTGTGTCTCGACCCCTCTCTTTTCTTGGCCACGGGTTAGACAAGGTGGAGCCTAGTTGCATGTTTTGTGGGTGTGTCCTTTGAGATGAAAGTTTCTTTGTGTCGATTTTGCATCCGGTTTCTCTTAGTCCGATAGATGAATTTAGCACTTCTTGCTCAAATTAGAAAAAAAAGACTAGACGACAAGAAACTCCGATGAACATGTATGTGAGCCCAGGCGCCCAGCCCAACACCTCTACTAAAAGCAGGGCCACATAATTCTATCTCTGCGGTAGTGCCCATTTCCCGTCTCTCCCGCACGGCCCATTATTCCGCTCTTGACAATCTCTGTTGTCTGTGTCAAAGAAGCGTGGCGGTTTGGGGGTGGTGAGCACGAGCAGGTGCAGCCGACGGCGATGAAGACGGCGAGCGGCGGATTTCTCGAGGCTACCCGTTTGCCCCGGCCGCGTGCGCGCCGTGAGCCGCGGCCGGCGGTGGGCGGGTTTGAGGGATTCGGGCGGAGGAGAGGGCGCCAGGGCGGGGGTTTGAAGATGGAGGCACAGCAAGGGCGGGCCGAGGGCGGGTGCTCGCTGGAAGGTGGAGGCGCAGCAAGCACGCGGCGCCCGGCGGCACTCATCTATGCTTGCTGGCTGCTGCGTCCGGTGGCGAATCCCAGCCCGTACGGACCAGCCGCCGCGGAGTGCGGGCGGCACGTCGGGCCCAGTTGGCAGCGTCAGACGGCTCCCTCCCATACCGTGGCACAGGTCGAAGACGGGATCACCGTCCGATATGCCAGATCAGCAGATCGGACGGCCCAGGGACGCCTCTCCATTAGGCTCTCCGCGCACCAACATGCGCTGCGTTGTGAAGCCAGCCGGAACCACCGTCACACGGCCGCAGCGACGCCGCTCCGTAAGACCCCGCTTCCGCTTCTTCTCTCGCATCCTCCTCCTTGGCCTGGCCAAACCCGTCCTGAAATTCCAAGCACACGCAGGAGCAGGACGCGGCGGGGTTCCTCCAAGCGAAGCACACGCAGGGAAGCCGTCAAGCAGCAGCACCCGGCACCTCCGCCCTCCAAGCGAGCAGCGACGCCATCTTCGCCGAGGTGAGAGACATCTCGCATCCCCTTCCTGCCTCCTCCGCTCTCTGCCCTCCAGTCTGCGCGTCGCTGATCAGCTAGCGATCTGTGGTGTGTGGTGGTGTTTGTTCTACTTTGGCCACTCGCCGTCGCGCGCGCGGCGCGTTGCAGGGCGGCGTCTCTTCCTTCCTAGATGAGAGCGTGGCCTTGCGGTGGATTTCTAGCCCTTCCTTCCTTGTCGATTATTCAGTTTTCTTCTAGCGTTCTAGCCATTTCGTGCTGGCTTTCTCCGACGCGAGCGATTGAGGATTAGTCCCACGAGGCCCCCATTGATGATCTGCTGCTCTTGCTTCCTGATGTTTCTGTAGTTCCGCGCTTGCCTATTTCTGGGAAGAGCACACCATCTGCTTTCAGTTCTGATCGATTTTGCACCGGACTACCTCGTCGCGTTTGCTGTGGTTTTCGAGCGAAGCCATCTGCTCCTGCTTCGCTCCGGCATCGAGTTTAACCACTGAACTGGATTTCGCTTTACTCGCTTATTATGGTTTGCTTTCAAGAGGCAAGTAGTCAATTAGTGGATGGCGTACATCGCCATGGAACGTCTGCATGCATCGTCTGTTCGCTAGTAGCTCCGACTTATAGGAGGCAATGCACATACTCGCTTATGGTTTTTGTTTGCTTACAAGAGCCAGTTAGTCAATAACTGGATCATGGCGTGGATACCACTGAACACCTGCATGGTCAATAACTCGCTAGAACCTGAATTTTTCCGTTTGCTTTCAAGCGGCACTAGTTATTTGGCGTTGATCTTTGTCCCAACAATGGAGACCATGATAATTTGTTCCCTTGCTCTGTTGAACTCGCTGACAACCATGGAATGATTCAGAATTGTGCCGTTACTTATTACTACTGTACTACTGTTTCTTTGCTTCCCTGTTGTGTTATTAACATGGACTTTTAGGTATTCACTAAAGAGTGTATTTACCGGATCTAAAGTTAGAAGCTGACAATGTTAGGAGTTAGCATATTTACTGGTGACAACAGACTAAATATTCTTAAGAAATGTTTGATATTAGTTGCAGTTGCTGATTGAACTACGTGATCAGTAATGTTATCTAAAAGCACACTTAGCCGCTTAGTTTGGTGCAGCTAATATCTGAAACAAAACTTTGGCGTTTGTCTGAATTGACTTATGTTTGGTTACCTTATCTGCATGATCTGTTTGACAGCATCTATGCTGTACTCCTCCCTTATAGTGTGATTTTAGAAGGTGAGTGCTTCACTGACTCTTAAGATGGATTACTCTTACCCTCTGCCTATTCCCGAAACAAATGTTCTTCTGAGGATGAAACCTGTTCGTTAGTAACTGCTCTTGACTTATAGGAGGCAATGCACATTACTTCTATAAATGTTGAAAGACTACCCAGCCATCCAGGGGGTCTGAGAGGGGCAAATCGATCTGATCCGTCCGTTTCGCTAGCTACAGTAAATTCCAATCCCGCTTTTCACCACAGCCGTCGGATGTTGTAATTTTTTAGTCACTTTTGGCTTGTCCCGTCGAGTCCATGACAAACGGGACCTTATATGTGCGGGGGCCGCCGGTCATAGACAGCCACACAGGCTCGTTCATGTCACCCTTCTCGTTTGGGGCAGTGAAAACCTAGACGGCCAGTCTCTCCTCCCCCAATCCCCACCTCCTCTCCCGTCCCCCAATCCCCACCTCCTCTCCCAACCCGTGCCGCCGCCTCTCCTCCTCGGAAGAAGCGCCGTCCGTCACTCCGCGGCACCGGCGTGCGGCGAGATCAAGAAGGATGGCGGCAGCGACCGGAGGCGCCGAGTGCGGCCAGAGACGGGCCGACGCAGGGCGGATCCGCGACGACCGGAGGCGACGGTGGCGGCGGCGACCGGTGGCGCCGGGCGCGGCCAGAGACGGGCCGGCGCTTGGCGGATCCGCGGCGGCGACGACCGGAGGCGACGGTCGCGGCCAGAGATGGGTCGGCGCGGGGCGGCCGCCTCAAGTGAAGAACTGGTCGGAGGCATCCGCGGCGGCCCACTGCTGGAGGCGAACTGCGGCGTCGATGGAGACGGGGAGGCGCGGTGAGTGCATAAATCGACCTAACCATTGCAGGTTGTGGCGTGTTGCCTCACCCCCTCGCGTCTCCTCCTCCGCGGCCCCAAATCGTCGTCTTCGCGCCCCTCTCCCGCGACCTACACATCCGGGCGTGGAGGAGCAGCGAGGGGCGGCGCTGGGACGGAGGTGGAGGAGCAGCGATTGGCAGACATGGACATGGCCAGAGCAGGCACGGTGAGATTGTCTGCTCTAGATCTAAGTATATCTTTGGATTCTGAATTGATTTGCCCCCATCTCTTGTTCATGATAATTTGCTGCTCCTTTTGCAGCTTTGACATGGATTTGATCAAACAAAAGAATCATTGGAAGCTGATTTGGAGGAATGTCACTGTATGCGGAGCAGCGATTGGCAGACATGGACATGGCCAGAGCAGGCACGGTGAGATTGTCTGCTCTAGATCTAAGTATATCTTTGGATTCTGAATTGATTTGCCCATCTCTTGTTCATGATAACTTGCTGCTCCTTTTGCAGCTTTGACATGGATTTGATCAAACAAAAGAATCATTGGAAGCTGATTTGGAGGAATGTCACTGTATGCAATTTCGTAGTGCTAGATGTCACTGAAATTAAAAGTTATATCAATCCTGTTGCTTCTCTATGTTCTTTGGCTGCTTCGATGTGGCAGATGCAAAATGAGAGGTACAAGTTTGGGGTCAATGATGCATTACTTGCTAGAAGGAAATATCTAAATTGATGAATCTAAAAAAGTCGAATAAACAGTTAAAGGTGCTACAGTTTGGAATAACTTTGGTTTTACAAGTTCATATTTTGAAGATTGAAAATAAAAAGTACATGAAGAATAACTTTGTCCTAGGAAACTAGCTCCATTTATTCTACGAAAAAATATAACTTCTGTAGATATGCCTTCGGTTTGTAATTTTTATTTCTTCTTTGCTAATATCTTTAGGTTCTACGGCATTTGCCTTGCTGCGTAGGATGTTTTGAGCTGAGAACTGACATCATCATTAGTGCGTTGATGGATCTTGAGACATGAGCCAATGCTGCTGGTACTGACAAGGGCATGCAGGTTACATTCTCTACTGCTATTAGTAGATTAACATTATATTGTACCATTTAGTTGTTAATCACACACATTGTTTGTGATTGTTGTCTAAAAATAGTTTCGGGGAATATTGAATTAGCTACTTTTTATATCCATCTACTTTTTATATCCATGTGCGGTGGCAGTATTTAGCATGGCTGAAACTCTCAGTATATGTATCACAAGGCTATTGAAAATGGTGCACATGGTTTTAGGTACGTCCGACACGCCAACCTTGGAGTCCTTGCCAAATTGGCTCAGATGCTTGAATACGTGCTTCAAGCTGTGAATGTAAGGAAGATGTGGAGCAAATGGAGGCTCGTGGTTGGAGCCATGAACACCAGGTACGTATGGGCATCATCACTAGCTTCTGTGTCTCTTGGTGGGCAATCTTGCTGCTGTGTTGGATTGAATGTTTCGGTTTTAACATGAAATGGAAGAGCATGGGACTATTTGAATTGTGTTGGATGTAGAAGCTCATGTAACTCACATGAACATGTAGTGATACATCTTGTCTTTAGCACTTAGGATAATGTCGAGCCTTTGTAGTCCACACTGTAACATTAGTCATGAGTACCCATTGCCATAGTTTTGAGCAGGTGGAGACACAGCATAAGCCCTTGCACTATTTTAAAACATGTAACCTGCTATTGAAGTATTTACAGCTGTCTTGTATTAATAAAAAGTGAAGTCATGTAAGATTAATGGTACTGAATTGTAATATTAATAAGTATTGATGAACTGGGCTAGGTAATGAGAAGAAAACAAGTTGCTGATCTGTTTTTGCAAAACTGTAGTTATATAGCTTTTGTTCATAGATTTCAGTGCTGTAAATAAATACAACCTTTCAGCTCATATGCCGATTTGTAGGATTGTACAGGTCATTGTGTTTATGTTGATGAAATTGTGAACGGTTTTATTCTTATTTGCAGGCAACAATCACATGATTGAAAACTTGATTGGTTAATTAGGACATGGTTAATTATTTCTGCATCTTTCTTTCTTGAAAGATGTAATTTTTGCAGTGTTCAAAGGTACAATTTTCTATTCAATATTTACTTATTTCATAGACTATGTTATTTGAAATTTTCATGGTTTTGTGATTTGATTGTGAACGAGATTAATCTAACATATGTATCCTTTTAAGTTATGCTCATTCAAGTGATTCCTTGGTATTTTATTTGTCGTATCCCTATAACTGAATGTTTTCTTATGTAAGATCAGAGAAGTCGCCATTATTTTACACTACAGTGTTTCTCCATATTAATTGCAACTTACTTTCCCATTCTGTTTTGCTCGCCATTGTTGTATGCTTAGGACTTGTGTTCTCCATATTAATTTCAACTTACTTTCCCATTCTGTTTTGCTCGCCATTGTTGTATGCTTAGGACTTGTGAGCTCTCTGATTGGCGATTTATGAAATCCTCTAAAGATCAATATTACAAAGGCTTAATTAAAGAGATATCTTATATTTGTCTCTCCCTTAATTATCTTAATTCACGCTATTTGAAGGCTGGCCATTGATCTTAAAGTAACAAGACGAGTGATGTTTTGTATGGCTTGCTGCAGATTTTTGCAATTTGTACAAGGATTTAAGTAAGAAAAGTCAGAAGAAGAGGATCTGTAGGAGCAGGTCAACCATGGCCAGATGCACACGTATTTGATGAAATGCAGGTATTTGTACGAGGCTTCTCTTATTTTCTTTTTGCCCATATCTTTCTGTGCATCTTATCATCATGGTGATTGTATGGAGTTTGTGGAGTGGTTATATGCAAGGAGGAGGTATCAGGTTTTACCAGTAGTCACAATTCTGATTTGGTACTATTTTCTTTCCAGCAATGAAGGTGACTTTCCATCATAAGGTCTTAGACCAAGCACCATGCTGCGGGTAGTCCCGGCCTCTACACAAGTGCTTCTCCGCAAGCATGAGCGCATCCAGTAGCGGCGAGGTCGACATCCTGGTCGCTCCTTTCTTCGTTTTTGCTAGGACTTCCTGTTGTGCGATTATACCTGGTTTTTGGTGCCTACCTGACAACCATTATGCCGCTGTTATAAGTCCGTCTAGGGATGATCACGGCATCACCGGTTGGATGGGCTTGAAGGTATTTGATAATTTCCAACTTCGCATCTTTGTTGCCGTCAAGTACAGGAAAAAAATAGTTCATGAGAATGTGTAGGACTTATGATTAACAATCTGCAATATTTTAGCATTTCCCTTACTATCCATTCAAGTGTTTAATGTATTAATTATTTTACAAAAAAAAATTATGACTTTAGTTCCAACTCTGGTGTGGTTTTATATTCAGACAATTTACTTTTATCCTGCAGTTGAGTGGATATGCTTTGATCTGAAGGGAAAAATTTGGTGGGGTTGGTCATTAAATATTATGCGTGGTGAAATTTGGAAATGGTCTAATATATTTCATTGCTTCCGTGAATTAGATTCATTCTAAGTACTATCCCGGTTTTATGCCAAAACCAGCTATCTATCTTCTTCATTTTTTCAAAATATGGCATGTAGGTGAACATACAAATTTATTTGCATTCAAGCATATAGATTGCTTTGCCAGAATGTCACCAACTCAAAGCTTGAGTTGTATGATTTTATCTTGCCTAAAAATAAATCATGCCTCTTATTTTTTTTGACAGATTGGTCTTGAGGGTAATGAGTAGAAAAAAAATCATTTTGTGGGTCAATTGGATTGGCTCAGTTTATTTGAGAAGGCGGAAATAACTCAATGAAAGACATATATTTTGTTATGGGAATAGCCATTTACGTTTTCTTGATATGGTACTGATGTCTTTCCTTTACTTTTTCTTGAAAGGTAATTGTCTTTGCCTATATTTTGTCTCGTCTGCTGCTGTTTTTATTCCTCGGATCGCACATATCATGGATTTTTTTTTGCAATGTGGGCTTAGTTTGCGATCATAATGTTCAACTAATTGTTTGAGAGATAACAGCTATTATTTTAGTCCTATGAAGCAGAGTTGCTTCTCTCGGATGTTCTCCCCATGAATACAATGGGTTTGATTTTAATCATGATATGGATATTCTTTTCAGTTCAGCTCATGGTTTGTCGTATAATAAACAAAAGAATATTCTTCAGCTTTTAGTTTGTTCATGTGATTCACGATAGTTATTACCGTGTGTGCATGCTGTTTAATATGTGGTCTGAAAATATTGTTTTCTTCTATTTCTAATGAAATTATGGTTCTATAATCCAACACATTTTTCACCCCTTAACAGATCAGTGATAACATTTTTCACGATAGTTATTACCGTGTGTGCATGCTGCATGGAGTGGATCTTTGGAATTGATGCAGATGGTTTGAGAAGCAATAGAGCTTTTTTTGGTTCCTAGGTAAGCGTTCAGTTTTCCTTCATAGCATTGGCGAAATTTCTTATTTCAAGAAATTAGGAACATTTTGGTTTCTCTTGCCCACATTTGTTACTGCCGAGATTGGAATTGGAGAAGACATGCTTTTGATGTTGTCATATTAACTCTCTTCTCTAATTCTCTAATAGATGTCACAAAGTTATCGGTTTAGTTGCCATCTCCATCTTTTTTATTGAGATCTAAATTTACTAATACTGTATAGAGGTTAGTTCCGTGTATTATTTGTTGTTCATGTAAGTGTTTTGCATGTCGTACCCCCTTGGATAAAGAAGTACTTTTTGTATGGTTCCCTAGAGATTTTCTGTTTCTTGTGAACAACTGAGTTAGGTTGATTGAATTTCCCATGAAACCGGAACTGTTTGCCGGGCATCTCTTTGCATGTTTATCTCTCTGCTGAAGTAAATTAGGAAAATTTTCACATTAGGTTGCTTATTTGATCATTCATATCTAAATATCAATGTGCTTCTTGTATCACATATCGGCCGAGACATTATACACATTTTGAACTATATGATGAGGTTGAAATATTTAATGAAATGCCTGAGGATAAGACCGTTACAGTATACAGATGTGGTCCTTTAGTCGACCTTTGCCATGGCCTGCATATTCCAAATACTTCTTTTATTAAAGGTTTTGATAGCCTCAAAGTATTTTCCTTTTGTTATGCATTTAGCTCCATGTTCTCTTGATGAGATTAGTAATTCAGATTTGATATTCCGTGTAATTATTAGGCTTTGACATCAGTTATTGTAGTTCTTGTTGATTTACGCCTCCATAAACTGATTGTGTTGAAATTTAATCAAAAAATGTATGAGGTTTGATGTCAAAGATTTTCCAGCTAACATGATGGTTTTATTCAGCATGGTTGCTGATCTAGGAATGAAAAATAAAATTTTACTCCGTACATGAATGTAGGCTTGGAGATCAATTAAGAAGCTTGGCATTTTCAGGATTTAAGAAGCTTCTTAAATTTTGATTACTTTGATGGCTATCTGCTAAAACTAATGTGTAAATGTCTTAACATCTCTAAGGTTACCATCGAGATTGATGTCCTTGGTACTCCTCCACAAGCCTTGCTGCTACCATCAATTGGAGCATATGGTTTAGTTTCTTCATAGAAGCCTGAATCATGCTCAGGTTGCAGCGACTCAGATGCAGGTAAGGAATTTGTATGTAGTTAAATTGATATGACTGGTTTACTATCATTATGTTTGTTCATTCCTGGACAAATATATGTTCGCTTATTGTACTGATGCAAAATGCTTTCTTTGGCAATTCACTCATTTTTAATATCCCCGCATTCTTTCAATTTAGCTTCAGTTTGATCGGCAAATCATCTATTTCTATCAGGAAGCTTTCTGGGATCAAATAAATTATGGGTTCCCTTGATATTAAACTAAAGTCTATATGTGAGTGATTTTCATCTAGAACCCATGTTTTCACTCGATTTTGCAGTATGCAAGTCACTGTTATGTGTATTGCCTTGTTTAGCATGGAAGTCACATAATTAAAAATAGCTCTTCTGATGTAGAAAATAAAATGAATCCACAGACTGAACTCATTAAGGTATTATTACATGGGATAACTGTATGCTTCTGCTCGCCGGAGGCCTGCGCAACTCCCTCGCCGTCGCCGCTCGGCCGCAGTCCAAAGCTCCGGCAGATCGTCGTCTTCTTCCTGCTCCGGCTCGCCTCCGACCTCTCCCAGGACGCCGATCGACCGCTCCGCCAAGGAGGCCGCAGATCATCCAACCACTCCGGCAGCACAAAAAGCTATGGCAGATCGTCACAGAACCTCCCTCCTCGTTTTCACCGGCAGATCCAGCAGCTCTCTGTCTCGCATGTGCTGCGCAGGTCGATGAGGAGAGCTCCAGCAGCTTGTCTGCAACCGCCGCCGCCATGCCCCATGTCTCGCTGGCAGCCACCGGCAATGGCAGAACCTCGCCGCATTCATGTCGGTCACCTTTTCTTCTGCCCACCGCGTGTGGGAGCTGCTCCGGGAAGCCCACCTCGCCGCGCCTTTTCGTGTGGATACTGTACCTTGTCAGAAGAAGTGCCCACCTGAACCAGAACAAAAACAAGAAGTAGTGAACAGAAAAATACCAACCTGAATAATGGCTAGCAATGTTCATTTTATACTGGAGAGGAGAGCATAAATATTACAGAGACAGATACTAATGCATTTAGTTGTCCTTTACCAATTCCAATTCACTGAAACATGAAGCAATATATGAGTCTATGGCTCTGTTGAAACAAGTGTGAACATACTCTGCACTTCATACTGGCAAATAACACTATCCACTGTGGAGCAACAATTTAGCTACAGTATGAGTAAATTAACGGAACTGGAAGCGGTTTTTGTTGGAGTATGCTAAATGCAGTAGTAGAATAGAAACATGGGAAGGAGATCTTCTGTTAACAAATTGTAAAATTCCACATCATTGGCAAGGTACTCAGCTATTATGATGCTACTGCATAAGTGAATATAAATATACTCATAGCCAGCAAAGATGCATTTATCAAGCAGACAAACATAGCCAGCAAAGAAATTAAGTGTCATGAACCCATCAAATCGCAAACAATGTCCAATCGCAAACAATGTGTGCTGCTGCTGTATCAAAGAAACCTTGGTGCGTTTCAGATTCTTCACCTTACCTGAACACCCATATGGCCATATCCTAATCCCAGCCTTCATCAGCATCATGTACTTCGGCAACGTGGATAATTCATAGTATTTCCATGTTTTGATTGATTAGTGCTCCCACCCTACCAAGAAGATAGCAAATTGTTAGGGCCACCAAGATATCCGATGGATCCATAGCTGCAATTGACCAATCTTTTATGCCATCTGTGGACAACCAGATCACCTGCATTTGCGTCGGAAATATCTTCTATGCCATCTCAATGGAAGCAGCACCTTAATCTTTGACCTTGAATGTTACAGCATTTGGATTGGATCTGTGTTTTTTATTTCTTTTTTCCATGCTAGATCATTCACAGGACAAGGTGCAGACATGATTAAACTTTTGTCTCTAACCAAGCATTTTTTCCCCATCATGCAGTGAACCAGTGAAGCATGTTGTTCAGAGATGATTAAATTCATATTGTTTCAGGTCAACAACTACACTGTCTGTAACATAGTCTGTTGCGTGGTTTGTTCAACATACAGGGATACTGGTTCCAACTTCCAAGTCTACACAAGTAAGCAGGGATACTGGTTCCAAGTGCAAGAGAAACATCCTGCTAAAGCTAAACTCATTGAATCATCTACAGATTTATCTTTGTCTGAGGAGAAATTGTGCTATCACATTGATGAAATGCTATAGCACAGGTGGTGAATTCCGCCAGCTATGTTCGGTAATATAACTATTACAATATTAGACTTAGGTGAAACAATACTTGTTTCTATAAATTGATGTTGGAATATATATTATGTGTAATGTATGCATGAATTCTGTCAGCTATGTTTTCAAATATACTTGTGATAATATTAGACTTCGATGAAAAAAATACTTGTTTCTATCTATAGATATTGGAATCTATGCTATGCGTACCTCAGGGGGACCTTGATGAGCCTCACAGTTTAAAGCCAATAAATCTCAATCATATACTGTCTCACTTTTATCCTTGAGTTTAAAGCCAATAAATCTCAATCATATACTGTCTCACTTTTATCCTTGCGCCGGGGCACAACGAGATCTACCGAAACATGGGGGCTTCAATTTGTTATGCATTTGTTATGGCTCGGGTTAACTGTAATTGTTGTCCGAATTGAACTACTAACCAAATTTTGATTGAGGATCCCTGCAGCGGCAATGATGCTAAGCGGGTCTAAGGGGTCGGAAGAGGAAGAGGATGACGTAGGAGAGGTAGAAGGAGCCATCGAATGGGAGGTAGAGGGAGTAGCCAAAGGAGGGCGGAGGAGCTGTCAAGGATATTTTCTCCAATGCACGTCGTTGGATGCCGATGGAGCCTGGATAGCCAGCCAACTCGGCTGCCCTCCCTTTACCACTATTCAGGCGGCAACAGAGGTAGGGGCGGACCTACGTTATGCTACCAGGAGTCACAGGACATCGGGTAGAACTTCCATTCCTTGGTAAATTTTAACCATTTATAGTGTGTGACACCTCTAAATATAGGTACAGAACACCGTTATTTTCTGACATTTGCTAAAACACACCGTCTGATTATGTTTTTGTCAGGTACCATTACAATTTTGTGACACTTTTGCCAGAACACACCACCAGCCTGAGAAACGGAAAGTTTTGCACTTTTGCTTGTGATGAATGGTTTTGAAGACAAAGTGCAAAGCTTTGGACAGAACACACCACCAGCCTGAAAAACGGAAAGTTTTGCACTTTTACTTGTGATGACTGGTTTTGAAGACAAAGTGCAAAGCTTTCCCTTTTTAGTCAGGTGGTGTATTCTGATAAATATGCCACAAAATTTTAATGGTACCTGACAAAGACACAATCGAGTGGTGTGTTTCAGAAAACGCCAAAAAATAATGGTGTCATGTGGCAAATTTTTCCAAAAAAATATGAGTGACTGAGGGAGTGACACCGGTATGTTTTTGTTCTGGATCCACCCCTGGGTGGTGGGAGGGTCAGAGCTCCGCTCCAAGTCTCCTATACTAAAGCAGTTAAATTACATGCTAATTCTTAATACTATAATAAGCTACAACTTATGACTTAAATTCCAATTTAATTTTGCTATTTGTTCGGTTAAACTTGCCTATAATTAGGTTCTGTGACCGACACCATAAAAGAAGCCTCCCCGTGCATCGGATATATTATACTATTACACATGGCTTGAATATTGCCTTTTGCCATTTGTGCCAGGGAGCAACAGGTCGAAGGGTCTCAAAGAGCTAACATTAGCCGATTAAAACTTATGGTTATGTGACCAAAAAATGAAGTTGTTATGCAATACACCAAATTCAACTACGAGTAGCTCCAATGCCCTGCTTCCCGAGTGTGTCTAACAATTTGAAAGAGGAAGAGGCAAATGTGCAAGTGACCGAAGAAGAAATCGCAGCCATTTAACCGTAATATTCTCCAGTTACCGCTCGAGTGGTAGCAAGTATCCAAAAGAGAGTGGAAGGGACATCGAGGGCATTTTCTCCAGCCTACCCCATCGATTATTACTCAACCGAAGCAAACGGAGTAGCCAAACAAGAGTAGAAGGGCCGTCGAGGGCATTTCCTCCAACGAAACACGCCGAATATTACTATAACTCACCATGGATGGCCATTTCACCTAATACTCCCCTTTGCTACTGCGATGATGATGGCGGTCGAAAGAGCTACACTTCGCGCTCCCGAGCCTCCGGTATTGAAATAAACCAAGACTTATGGTGAGTAAACGCAGTAACCAGAGAAGAGCTCGAACACACCCCGTCGGATACTACTATAGCTCAAACTGGATGCCCATTTAACCCTAATACCCCCCTTACTCGGTGGAAGAGCTCCGCTACAACCTCCGGTCCTAAAATAAGCCAAACCTTATGGTTAGCCTCCGCCATTTGCGCGATAGCGCAACCGGTCATCTAGTATTTGCTAGAACCTGTATAATTTCGCTTGCTTTCGGACCTTTTGACCCAACAATGGAGACTGTGAGATTTGTCCCCTTGCTCTGTTGAACTTGCTGTCACCATGGAAATGATTTAAAATTATGGTGTTACTTATTAGTACTACTGTTTGTTTGCTTCCCTCTTGAGTTAATGGACTTTCAGGTATTCACCAAAAGGATCGAAAGTTAGAAACTGACAATGTTAGGAGTTTGCACATTTACACTACGTATTCTTAAGGGTGCTTAATATTATTTGTTCTTTGATGATTGAACTAGGTGATCTGACAAGGCACCTGGTTTCTACTCATTAATGTTTTGAGTCTAAGAGCAGACATAGCTGCTTAGTTTGGCGTTGCTAATACCTGAAATAACAGTGGCGTTTTTCTGAATTAACTTATGTTCAGTTATATTATCTGCATGATCTGTTTGGCAGTATCTATGCTGTAGTCCCCCCTTGTAGTGTGGTTTTAGAAGTTGAGTGCTTCATTCTTAAGATGATATATCATCCATCGTGGATTACACTGACCCTCTGCCTATTCCTGAAATAAATGTTTGTCCGAGGCTGGAAGCAACTTCATACTGTCTGTTCCTAGTAAATAGTTGCCCCTACTCTATGTAGCCTTAATTCAAAAAAAAAATCTTAATGTTGGAAGGTATGTAATCTCCCCTACGTGGTTCAGAAAAATAAGAACATTCAGGGTTAGGCCATTTAGGGCCCAAAAGCTAAGTGATTTACTTGGATAGTTTTGGGCTGCATGTGCAAATTTAGGCCATAGACCATATACCAATGGGGAAATGATGCATGTTTGGGTTATGATAATATGTTATCAGTTTCAGTATCAATATACAGAAACTTTTATCTGCTATGGTGTGATATATATGTGCACATTTTACATGGTTTTGTCAAGCTTTTGCTTTAGAATTTTTGCAAATCCTTTGATGTTGTTGCCGCAAAAAACTCCATTCGTAATAGTTAGACTTTGCGGTCCACTGATGAGAGGAGTGTAACTTTGTTGCATTTACCCGCAAAAAAACTCTGTTGTATTTTTTATATATATTCCAGTATTAGTTTCCGAACTTTGTCCTTTAACCCTTTAGGTGAATCTTCCCATTTTATATGTGTCCTAAATATTTTTTGCACAATATACTTGCACAATACACTTGAAACTAAAGTGGAGAAAGGTGCATCTTATGGTATATCCAGAATCTGATATATCTAATGCGGCCCTGCCATATACTAATTTAAGGGACTCGGTATGATCAAACGTTGGAACCTGACACTGTTAGCAGTTAGGGCATCTATTGGTGATAGATTTTGAGAATATTGAATTCTGATGAGTTTCTTTTATATGACGCCATGGCCTGTAGATAGTGTATGTCTGATATACTGTATTATTTGTTCGTTGCTGATTCATTGATTCACGATTCATGCTGCTAGCCTGCTACTAATGCTGTGGGCTCCGTGCTATTTTGCTAGGTACTATGACTAAGAAGGGTAACCAGGCATGTAAAGAGGCATGGCGCCTTCAGAAGGACTGGCTGCACGGCCGCCTGCCTAACCAGCAAGCGGATGCCGTCGCTCAAGAGGCCTCTGCGCTGGCGCCTGGCGCTGGCGCCGCCTGCCCCGGCGCTGCACGCGGTCCAGTCTCAGGACAACAATGCGCCTGCACCTGCTGCCCCAGCGCCGCACGCCACCAATGCCCCCGCTCTCCAGCCGCAGGCTGATGCCAACAACGCGCCGGCGGTCCAGCCTCAGGCCAACGACATGCCTGAGTTCGGCTGGACCAGGGTGGCCCGTCGCATGTGTACAATTCTGTAGGAGGGCCGAGGGCTACTCCGCTTCCGCCGAAACATACTTTACATCAGCACTAAGTCATATCATGTAGTATCGCCGGCCACTGTCCTGCAAGACACCTTCAAAGTTTACTAGTACTCCAACCGTATGCAGTTATTGTTGTCTTTTATGCGATCCCGTAAGGACCAGAAAGTACCGTGGAGGTAAACAATGACATGGGCGATGTCTGAGTTTTTGCTGAATCAACGAAACCTGTGCTTTTTTGCTGTAGTATATGTATATGCACAATGCCCAGTATGTGGTTGGGGTGCTGAAATGCTCGTGGCTCTTTCATGAAACTACAGGAAGATGCATATTCTTGCTGAAATGCATATTACCCGTTTTCGACTCCCACTCCCGGGAGGCGCCTGGCCGTGACGCCGGACGACAGCCGACGGAAAGCTCGAACCGCCACACATCTGTATTCCTTCAGACGACTGGAGGAGGTAATTCGAATTATTCGCATCTTCTACGTTCTATATTGATCGCTGATCATCAATGTTGCGGCATGTGCCTGATCGCTGATCATCAATCTTATGAGAATCTTGAGGCTGCCCTTACAAAAGATGAATAATCTGATATTAATGCCAATGATCTGTATGTTGAGCTAAAGTTTGTACGAGAATTCATTCCAAAAAAATTATGGGGCCTGTTGAAGTTTTGAATTATTTAAAGCGTCATGATTGTTTTCCCAATGCAAGTATTGCATATATAGAATTCCGTTGACCATTTCCGTGACCGTTGCATCAGCGGAACGAACTTTTCTAAATTAAAGCTATTGAAGTCATATATGCGTACTACGATGACACAACAACGACTCAATGATTTGGCGACCTTATCACTTGAGAGTGAAGTGTTGGAGAAGATTGATTATTAGGATATCATTGAAGATTTTATTTCAAAGAACCCCAAAAGAATAATGTTGTTCAAATAAACATTATGCAACCAGAACTCGAATAAGTATGGTTCTTAATATTTCTAATTGGCGTGTAAGATATTAAACATATACATTACATTTGTTAAATATTTTAAATTTTCTTGTAAGTTAGGGCCCCATTTTAGAGTTTCGCACAGGACCCCGGATTTTGCCGGCTTGGCCCCCACAGCCGGCGCGCTGACCTGCTCTTCCCGTGCACGGCCATCCTTGTTCCTCCGGCGCGCTGCCCACCACATCGTGTGCGTCCACCGTGCTCCTTCTCGCGCGACGGTAAACAATGACCACGAGGATGCTTCGTGACGGAGGCCGCCCTGCCCCTTCCCGATAGTTGTGGCACATGATGACTAAACGGTGCGCAACGCGTCGTGCTGGTGCAGAGGCTAGCCCTCCTCATTCGCGGCGTGGAGGCGAGCAAGCGTGTCGTGTCGTGGATGCGCGCCCATTTCTTTTGTGACGGAGATGGGGAGAGGAAACGGAGGACATGCTCCAGTGGTCGTCGTCGTCGAAGGATTCCACGGGGAGGCGCGCACCACAGAGGCGGAGATGATGTTGTAGATGTCGGACCCCTGGGACCACTTTTCGGGGATGACGACGAGCTGCCCCTTCTCGCCGCCATGGCAGAGAGCTTCGGCGCCCGGGAACGAATGAGGTCGTAGGCCGACCGGAGCCTCACGACGACGAGGAGCTCCACCACGCGCCTCCCGGTGACAGGAAAGCCCCGTCTGCGGAGGGCATCGGCGCCGGTGACCCGCTAGCGAAGCCACCCTTGCTTTCGTGCGCTGGAGACGAGGGGGTCATCGCTTCTAACCCTCGGCTCCCGGCGCCGGCACCGCATCCCCCAAGCTCGGTCGTGTGAGGATGCGGTGGAGCCCCGTGGTGGCCACCCTGCGCAGGCAACGCATCTCTGCCAACATGATGCGGCGGCGGTGCTTGGACTATTGGGGAGAAAACGGATTCCAGTTTTACTCTTTCAGGATATTTTATTTATCTTTTATTGGCCAATGGGTGAACTTTGAATGGATTTCTAGTAAGTTTGGGGGCCTATTTGTTAAAATAACTGATAGTGGGTCCTGACAAATGGGTCCTGCTTGTGCCATGTCATCAAATACCGCTTGCTCTTGGACCCGATGACCGTCTATGAGCACACAATCCGACTTTAGTGACCGTAATTTGGTATTCTATGTGTACGATGACCAAAGTGATCCCTGCCGACAAGTTCGAGTACCTACCATGCATTTTACTCTTACAATTATATACGCACAATGCTAGGCCAAATAACCGAGCACTCAACAAGGTCAAAACTAACAGCAGCTAGCTAGATAGACCAGGCATCACCAAACTTTTCTTTTTCTGAAATGGGGATCAGCCCCTGTCTGCATCGAATAGATGCGTACGGCCTTTATTTCCTTATTAAAAAAATACCCAAGTCACAGACATCACCAAACTAGTAGAGAAAACATTATCCGCACCAATTAAATTGCAAAGGTAGTCGTAGAAAGTTAACCAGAATACAATGATCTTTCATAGGTATAGAATTGCCAAAGCTACTGCGATCAGAAGAAACAAGTAAAACACATGTCTCATCCCACACAATCTCAATGTCCCGACTACTATGGAGGAAAGGCCCGTGTCTTCGGACAAGTAGATTTCGCAAACACTTGCAGAACTATTGCAGAACTCATCCTGGCTATGTTTTATCATAATCCTTTCCAATCTTTTCTTTCTCCACAGATCTCTTAAGAACTCACTATTACCGTACAGGTGACTCCTAACTGTGTATGTCATACTTTTTCTGTGCCCGTCCAGATAAAACAATCCGGCTTTAAAGCGGCGCTCTCTGTACTTTCGGAGCGCATCGTCGATCGTGGAGGATACTCTTCGAATGGTTCCGGTATTGTCAGTCCACCATGAATAGACACGGTGCATGATATTCATATATGAAACCTTCCACCTTCCGGAACGAAGCTCTATTTCATGACGTAGTGCTGTTGATTTAAGTACAAGTGCAGGTTTATCCAATGTCCTCGTGCCAAACTCGTCACGAACACATAGTCTGAACATCTTTCTCGGTTTGATAACCTTGGTTTAAATATAGATCCAACCTTCTGGTTGAAAATAAAAAAGAATGTCTTCGTCGAATTCTTCCGTTGGCATTTGAGCCTGGGTATATAACAAGAGCATCCTAAGTTAGCACGCATAATTTCTCAAAAAAAAAAAGTACACCGCGTGGTGTTATGGCTCATGGGACATTTTGAAGCAAAACATTTTGAAACATCAAAATAATTGAAACAAAACATTCACACATACATCTTTAGTGCTACGCATCCACAAAGTCGTTTCATGAAAATCGACTTGTGTGTTAAAAAGAACAAAATTCGGTGCTAAAATTAAAACTTTTCACAAGAGAAATTTTCTGTTTCTCACATGGACCCCAAAAAATATCAGTTTTTCGCGAAACTTGATAAACACACATATAGTGTGGAGACGTATGTGTATAAATTTTGTCAATTTTTTTTCACACTTCGAAATATGTTTTTCTGGTAGAGGGAGCATATGCACCTGGGAGCCGAATTTAATTTCCGATACATCCTATAGTATACCATGCAATTATAATGAATATACTCATATTTCTTGCGAGAAGTCCATGGGTCTTTCGAAAATCACAAATAGTACTACAATGAATTCTAATTTTAATATAATTATAAATAGACCCTTGGAGCCGAAGGCGTGCCGCTGCCCTCGTCCTCGCTGGAGCCGGACAAAGCTTGTTGTGTAACTTATTGTAGTAGACATACTGAAAGTTATTGTGCTAAAACCTAAAAGAACCAGCACACAAGCGCACCAACCATCGTCAATGATAAAAGCCTTAGAGTGTAACAAACAGACCTAGAAACACTCGAAAACCGACCGGGTTTTAGTAGATTCGCCAGACACATAACTCCACACGCCGTACGCTGATACTATGCGCACCGCTAGAGCAGAGATAGAGGAGACACTAGTGGAAAACGGGGCTATAGGCCCGGTTCGTCTGGGCCTTCAACCGGGACCAACAAGGCGGGACTAAAGGGTCCCCCTTTTAGTCCCGGTTCAAAGTTGCATCGGGCCTAAAGGCGTCACTACGTGGTGCGGCCAGGGCGCTCGCGGTGGAAAACCTTTGGTCCCAGTTCGTGGTACCATTTCGAAAAAGACATGGAAATTTGCTAAAAAAAATCAACAAAAATCCTCCTTAAGTGCAGTGGATCGCCACATGAGGTACAGACCGCTGGCGCAGCAGGCGAGGGGATAGAACTAAACCGCTGGACCGTCTCTCCTCTCTTCTCCTCTAGCGAGAGAGAGAGAGTGCCCAATATACTCATACATTAATTGTAATAACATCTTTTATTATAGGACTGAGAGAGTACATGAGTATATATTCAAGTCCAAATTAGTAAGGATACAGAGAAAAGACATCGATCCGGCTTTGAAAATAGGTTGAAGCACAAATAAACAACCCTCCTAGGTTCGTACTTACCTGCCGCTGCCATCGGAAGCAGTCTTCGTCTCCATATGCAAGAGCCGGCTAATCAACGCAGACCCGATTAAGCCCTTTTCTGATAACACGTATTGCGCGTACTGAGATTATTCTGATCGTCAAGATATGGAGTACTATATAAATATATAAAGATGACGACGGCCTGAATTAGAACTCTTGCGACCGGATGCAAACTCTGATTGCAAGGACTGGGGGTCAGGCAACTTCATGGAACTCGAAACAACGTACGGGTTCTACCAAGATCATAAATCGGCATGGCAGAGCCAAGACTATTACGTATTTACGTGCGTGTGCGGAATTCGAGAATACGCCGGATGCACTGCAGCGTTCGTGTCTGGTTCGGGGTTTTTTTTTTTCAACAAAGAAGTGGATCATATATTAGTACAGATGTCATACAGGCCATTTACATCACTCGTCCTAAAGAACCGAAAATTTGAAGATAAGGCCTGTACTTTTGTAAGAAATACCCTAGCAAAAAAACTGGAAAAGCAATCAAGGTTCTGGGTATCTCTGCCACCAGCCGCCGGCGTCCTCAAGGCGTTGCCGCTGAGGAGCAGGGCGAGAGCACTCGAGCGCCCTTTTCCGGTGGGAAACCGTCGTCGCTGGCTACCTTGATGCTTCCAGGGATGAACCACTTGGCAGCATCTAGGCGTCAAGCTCCAGCAAATAAGACGGAGAGTAGCTTCCGATTTTGTGGTTGCAGATTGGCCTCCATGGCCAAGGATAGCCGTGACATTCTTGTCACCGGCTTGGATGCACTTGTCGGGGAAGATCCACCATCGAAGATGCGGAGTCAAAGAGCACCTGCACCATCCACCTTGAACAGCACAGGGATCCTCAACTCCTCCTAGAAATGCCGATTTGTAACATACTGCGTCTCCCCTTCTCCCCCCACCACCACGGCCGGCTAGAGAACGGCGAGACTTGCAGAGGCACCCTTTCTTCTCCTCCCTCCGCCACGGCCGACCAGAGAAGATCCAGGTGCTTGCTTCAGCAAGTTGAGCTCAGCAAGAGCGGCTTTACTGACGGAGACTATGGTTCCCGTCGATTGATTCACCTCCGTCCGCCGGAGCTGAAGAAATCGAGTAGAACACCCTATGCAATCACCGATCTGGCCGAACATATCAGAGATTCTGCTCCAGACTACAGGCATACAGCCCACTACCAACCTAACTACCAACCTATACAGGGGCCGGTCTCCATCCCTCCAACCCCTCTGGCCGGCGAGGCCGCCGGAGAAGGTGGAGGAAGGAGCCGGGGGCGATTTGGTGACTCTCAAAGAGAAGGAGAGGAGAAGAGCGGTGCGGGGTGGGGACGTGTGTGTCTGGTTCGGGTTGGGCTGTTGCTACGTGCTGCTGAGTGCTGACTTGAACCCAGGCCCGTTTATTTTCAACTCGCGCGTAACATATAGAAGCGTCTTTTCGAGTTTACATGATTGAGGGAGGCACTTAGATAGATAGCAGGACAAACCCTTGGGCATGTACAGTAGTAAGGAGTTAGTCGAGAAGATAATATAAGTCGTGCAATGCATTATCTTTTATTGTCATCCTCAATAAATTAGAATTACTTAAATTTTAGAAAAAAATGGGTTGCTAAGAAAATATAAATGGTCTAATAAGAAAATATTTTTCTCTTATTTTACAAGAGACCATTTCTTGACTAAAGAAAAAAGTCTTCTCTTTCTTTAATCTCTCTCCTTCATTTAAGCAAAAATCCGACGTGACATCCGTAAAAAAAAAGACTGGTTAATCTATTATACATGCCCTAATCGTCTGTCGAACAGCAGCCAAGAAGTATCAAAACTCATAGCCTGAATAGAGCAGACCATAGACCACCATCTACTGAAGATATAAGCTAGAAAAAGAACACATCGTAGATCAACAACGGGAGACGGAATGAACGACTACGGCAGCTATGCTCATCCTCCCTGCCATGTTTCTGAAAAATCTCCAATGCCACCTGTGCCATTTTGCTAGCCTCCCGTAATAGAAGCTTTCATAGTTTGCCTTTTTGCATTTTTTTTATCATACCATTAATGAAGTGACATGTAGATAGAATAACATTTACAGGAGCCTACGAATTCTTTAAAAGTGAGATTTTTTTTACGCAAATACAGTGGAAATACCCCCAATGTGATATGTTACTTGTTTTCCAAACAGCCCAGATAACAACAATAGATACTATAATAACAATAGGTTTTCTATCTCTACCAGTATGAGTATTAGAAAAGTCCCTATATAAATCAGTACAACATGAAAGTACTCGAAAGATACACTAACAACACTCTAAATATATTTCGCAAAATGAAGAAAAAATGTTCCCGAGTCTCACTATCACCGCAAAACATAGTTTCCACTTTGTTTCCATCCTTTCTTCATAAGATTTTCTTTAGTTAAAATCCAGTTTCTTATCAGCAACGAGCAGAAAACCTCTATGCTCCAAGGTAATTGGAGGATATACATAATTTTGAAGGCAAATTTACCCCTCTAGCTATTAAAAACGAGTACATTGATTTAACTGAAAAAGCCCTAGATTTAGTTAAAAGCCATGATACTCTATCCGGTTCATCAAGTAGTTGTACTTGGCTACAAACATCTAACAAGTTCAGCCACATATCTTTGATTTCATCTCTCAAAAACCTTCTAAATTTAGGAAACCATACCTCCTAGTAAAAATAGTATTATCTGTAACATGCTGACTATATAGCATAAATTATATAAACGCGGGAAACTTTGACAGAGAGGTTTGTGGCTGATCCAGCTGTCTTTCCAAAACAGAGTTTTCCTCCCATCGCCAAGAACCTTTTTACAACAGCTATAGAAGATGTCCTTAATAGGAATTAGTCCTGACAAAAAAAAATGTACTCGGCAGGGCTTGGTTTGCACCTAGTAAAAGTACCCTCTTCAGATATTTTGCTCTAACCAGGTCTCCAACCTTAAAATCCACTTACATAAAAGGCTAACATTCTTGAGGTGAAAATTTGTCACCCTAAGGCCTCCTTGATTTTTTGGTTAGCAAACATTTGACCACTTAACTAGATGATACTTCCTAATGTTTCGTCTTTTCTTGCCAAAGCATGCGAGCCTGAAGAAATCACATCTTTTCAAGACCTCTTTTAGCATAATAAAAAAACATATAACTAGTTAAATTACTCAAAGAAGCTTCAAGTATAACGATTGATGTATAAGTAATTTATCCATGATGTTTTTCATTTATTTATGAAGTTTAAAATTATCACCTGTCACTCAAACATAGGACAAGGGGAACACCTTTTTTTTTGATGGAGACCTTGATGAACAACTCTATATAGATCAGAGACACAAACATCTCCCATTGTTTAGCCTAGCAAGGGTATGAGCGTTATTACAAAGAGTTGAGCTTAAAAGTTTAGCTAGAACGAACAAGAACTACGCACATCACCAGGGTACCCCGTCACGTCGTTTCCTCTAGGCGACCGAGGGGCGGAAACCCTAACCCCCGCCCCC
>NC_061514.1:102240381-102286106 GCF_022539505.1 Lolium rigidum | reverse complement strand
TGGCTCTCCTTGAGTCCATCCGTATCCTTCTTGCTTATGCTTCGCATCATAACTTTAAGTTACAACAAATGGATGTGAAAAGTGCTTTTCTTAATGGTCCTTTGCATGAAGAGGTTTATGTTAAGCAACCCCCGGGGTTCGAGGATCTCAACTTTCCTAACCATGTCTACAAGCTTGATAAAGCACTTTATGGTCTCAAACAAGCTCCTAGAGCTTGGTACGAGCACCTTAAGGAATTGTTGGTAGACCGTGGTTTTGATGTTGGGCTAATCGACCCCACTCTTTTTACTAAGAGGGTCAATGGGGAGCTTTTCGTTTACCAATTATATGTTGATGATATTATTTTTGGGTCTACTAACAAAGCTTTCAATGATGAATTCTCAAAGCTTATGACCGATAGGTTTGAGATGTCTATGATGGGAGAGATGAAGTTCTTCCTTGGTTTTGAGATCAAGCAATTGAGGGAAGGAACCTTCATCAACCAAGCAAAATATCTCCAAGACATGCTCAAGAGGTTCAAGATGACCGAGATGAAGGGTGTGGCCACTCCTATGGTTACCAAATGTCATCTTGCACTAGATCCCAATGGTAAAGAGGTGGATCAAAAGGTATATCGCTCCATGATTGGATCCTTGCTTTACCTTTGTGCATCTAGACCGGACATAGTGTTGAGTGTTGGTGTGTGTGCAAGGTATCAAGCTTCTCCTAAGGAGAGCCACATGATAGCTCTCAAGAGAATCTTTCGATATTTGGTTGATACCCCAAGATATGGTATTTGGTACCCCAAAGGCTCAAGCTTTATTCTCAATGGTTATACCGATGCGGATTGGGCGGGTGACAAGGATGATAGGAAATCAACTTCCGGGGCTTGCCAATTCCTTGGCAGGTCCTTGGTGTGTTGGTCTTCTAAGAAGCAAAATTGTATATCTCTCTCCACCGCCGAAGCCGAATATGTTGCCGCCGCAAGTGGATGCACTCAATTGTTATGGACGAGGCAAACTTTAAAGGAATACGGTGTCATTTGTGACAAAGTGCCTCTATTATGTGACAATGAAAGTGCCATCAAGATTGCCTATAATCCGGTGCAACATTCAAGAACGAAGCATATTGAGATCCGGAATCATTTCATTAGGGATCATGTTGCCCGCGGTGATATTGAGCTTATCTATGTTCCTACCAAAGATCAACTTGCCGATATATTCACGAAGCCTCTTGATGAAGCAAGGTTCTCTTATTTGAGGAATGAGCTAAATATCATTGATTCAAGGAGTATAGCTTGACCATCTTGCAAACACACCTTCGTCTCAAAACTTTATTTAGTTTAGATGTGGGCATGGAAATAGGGGGAGTGCGGTTTAAATTATTGAGCTATCCCTCCCCCCATAATGCCAACATTAAGAAATCATTCTCTTTATATCATATGTTGATATGTGAGCTTCAATGATGAGTAGTGGCTTGGACCCAAGATATATCTTCGCGGTGCCATGCCACAACACTCATATATGGTGGCCTAGGCTACCACACTCTTCTTTGTGAAGAGTTGGAGTTATTTGGATCTTATCGCCTCTTATTTGACAACTCCATGTTCTTATGGGAAATCACTCTAGTTTGGCCTTATTTGCTCATATCTTGCAAACTTGAGTGACCATGTACCATTAACAGTTTGTATCTTCTGAAACCTAAGCCTACTCTCTCCTATAAGCCATTTCCATCTTGCTCATTTGTCATGTTTGGTAAAAACTTGGAGTTTGAGGTGTTTCGGTCGGATGATCTAGGTTGCTCCATCTTATTGGTAAATTTGCACCTTATATGTGACGGGATACATTATTGCATCACATATGGATCATGCAAATAACCAACAAAAGATGGGCCGGATTCCCGGTGTTTCTGGAATTTTCCAGCACCCCGGATAATCCGGCCCCAGGAGACACCGGATAATCCGGCCCGGCCGGATTATCCGCCCTAAGCTAGGGCCGGATTATCCGGCCTGGGCAGATCTTGAAAGGGTTGAGAACGAGGCCGCGGGGGGCAAACGGTTCATACCACCCCCCCATGCGCCTCTCTCTCCTCTCTCTCCTCTCAAGTTCGCCGGACCTCCTCCTCCTCGCCGGAGACGCTCCGTCCGCCCCCTCTCGGAGTTCTTGGGTGGATCGGGTGCATCTCCTCCCTAGCTACCTTCTCCTCCAAGCGGTTTCCACAATGGATGTGGGTATGATTCACAATCTCTAACCCTAGATGTTGTGTTTTATATGTGCTATTTTCTTGGTGGAATTGGTGTCTAGTTGTTCCAAATCGATTGTAGTGTACTCCTCTTGCATGCTATGAGGCCGATCTAGTCTTAGACAAGCTTTTGATTGGAAAACTGCATATCTCGCAGGGCCGGATTATCCGCCCCCCGAGCAGGCCGGATTATCCGGCCCGGCCGGATTATCCGCCCCCAGGGGACACCGGATTATCCGGCCTGGAGCTTCATCGCCGCTGCAGTTTTTGCTTCAATCTATCATGTCTAGATTTGTACCGACTTATAGCATGTTTCTCGAGTATATTACTGTATCTTACATGACTTATGAGCATTACCTTTCCTTTGCTACCCGCCTTTGCTTCTCACAGGTGGTGCTTCTCGGGGTGGTCGGAGACGCTCAAGGCATGATCGATCTAGTGACGAGTTTGCACCCAATGCACCTCGCAAGTCCGTCACTTCAAGGCGGAAGAACAAGGAAGTGAGGGAGAACTACAAGGCCATGGACCCAGTCTCTTATTCCGCTATCCGCATGAAGAACTGGTATGAAGATGTCCCAAGGGATGAAGAGATAGAGGGCAGGAGATACTGGTGCATTGAGCAGGAATTCATCTACAAGGACATCTATGAGCCCATGAAGAATCTGAGACCCATGCAAGCTATCGATGTGGACATTCTGGCTGAAAACAATCACTTTGAAGATGCAATCTGGGTAGCTGGAAGGATGGGCTTGCTTGATATCATGAAGATTCAATGTGACTATAGCCCAGATTTGGTGAAGCAATTCTTTGCCACTTTGGCAATCAAGAAAGATGAGGAACGCACTATGGAATGGATGACTGGCTCCACTCACTGCAGTGCCACTCTGCGCCAATTTGCTGGTTTTCTTGGAGTTCCTGTTGATGGGGGTCGTCGCCTTCATGGACCACAACAGACAGATAAGAATGCTCTTGTGCATCTCTATACCTCAGCGGGAAAAATTGGTCTTGCTAAGGGGCTGCTTCCCATATACAGTCAGTTGCTTCGGTTCTTTCGGGCAACCATTTGCCCAAGTGGTGGTAACAATGATGCTCTCCGGGGAGTCCTTGTGAACCTTATGCACCTCAGCTATAAGTGTGCTCGTGATGTGTCTGAGGAACGAAACTACACTCTTGATGTCATGGACTTTATCTTCCATGAGATCCATGATGCCATGGTCTCCCGGACCACCATACCCTATGCTCCCTACATTCGGCCTTCTCATCAACAACTCGTGGCTGTGGTTGGTGAAGACTTGAGTGGGTACCCTCCGGTGAAGCACCATGTCAAGAAGGCCTACGGGGTTAAGCCGGTCTCTTCACCGTACCTGCTCCTGACACTTTCATGGGTGATGCTCGTTCTAGTGGTTTTGCTCCTGCTCGTCATCGTGATGTCCCGGCTATGAGGAAGCAAGTGACCCGGCTTAGTTGGTTCCAGCGTCACATCCTTTGCATGAACATTGAGATCCATAAGGAGAACTATGCAGCTAGCCGAGAGCGTTCTGAGATTAAGCATACTCAGGCGGTTATTCTTCACAAGCTCAGTGGTGATCAAGGACCCCCGCCCCAGCCTCCAGTTCACCAGGGTTACAGTGGATGGCACTCTGCACAGGTTCCATGGAGTGACCTTGATGATTGCCTTCAAAGGTCCAACACCTCTCGCCGCTCTCCGGATGCACCTGACACTGATGAGGAAGAAGAGGAAGCGGCATACGAGTCCGATGATGATGATGCCTCCGAGTGATTCCCATGGGACGTGTAGCATCGCGCTTGTCCCTTTTTGGCGTCTCGATGTCAAAGGGGGAGAAGTGTTCTATTAGGATTCTCGGGGATTTGCATGGTTTGGGCACAAGCATATGCGTTTATCATTCTTATATTGCTTGTGTTCCCTCCTCTTTGAACTATTTGGTTTGTTTGTGTGCCGTTCAAAACTATGTGCTATGTGGTGTGAGACATTGTCATGGTTTTCGGATTTCTATTTGTTGACGATGTATATGTGTTAGAGCTCATGTTGGTTGCCTCTTGTGTTGAGGCACCTCCCTCCTATGTGTTGTGTATTTGTATTCAAATGCAAATTACTTATATGCACACATGTAGGGGGAGTGATTCTCTTGCAAATCCGTATATTGTCATCAAACACCAAAAAGGGGGAGATTGAAAGAACATCTCTCACATTATGTTTTGTATGTTTGATGTCAATATATGTGATACACTAATGTTTGGTTAAGTGGTACAGGGATTACATAGATATTTATTCATGTGTGTTGGATTTGATCGTCTGTCAAAAGTTATCAGAAAAAGTTGGCCAGGCCGGATAATCCGGGCCGGATATTGTTGAAATATCCGGCCCCCTGTTTTTGGCTAAGTCTCTGAGGAAAAGCAGCGCAGTATAGGGGCCGGATTTTTGCCCGGATATTGTCCCGTATTGATTTTGGCTAAGGACTGGAAGAAAAACAAGTCTGGCATGGGGCCGGACATTTGGCCGGATAATGTCACAGTTTTGGCTCGAAGGCCGGATTATCCGGGGGGGTGGATTATCCGGCCCTTACTTAGGCCGGATTATCCGGGCCCCCGGAAGCTGCAACGGCTCATTTTGAGGGGAGGTATAAATACCCCCCTTCTTCTACCTTGGTTGTTTGCTCAATCATTATACAAGAAATCTGCCAAGCCACCTCCATTAGAGCCACCTCAAGAAACACAAGATTTGCAAGATCTCCTTCCTCCCCAACCAAAGCTCTTGATCTTTGGAGATTCGAAGGAGAAGACACCGATCTACATCCTCACCGAAGCGTTCTTCATTTCCCCTCTCTTGTTTGAGGGATCTCATGCTAGTGTTCCTATTTGGTTCCCTAGTTGATTTGTTGTTGATGTGTTGTTGTTGATTGTTGTATTGTTACAGATTTGGGAGCCTCCAATTTGGTTGTGGATGTGTGCCCCAAGAACTTTGTAAAGGCCCGGTTTCCGCCTCGAGGAAATCCCTTAGTGGAAGTGGGCTAGGCCTTCGTGGCGTTGCTCACAGGAGATCTGAGTGAAGCCTTCGTGGCTGTTGGTTTGGCTTGCGTAGCAACCACACTCCTCCAAACGTAGACGTACCTTCTTGCAAAGGAAGGGAACTACGGGAATCATCTCCGTGTCATCGCGTGCTCCACTCTCGGTTACCTCTATCCCACTCTATCTCCTAATGCGTAGCTATACCTTGCTTAGTTGTTATCCTTGCCATATAGGTAAATTCACTTAGTTGCATATCTACAGAATTTACTTATTGTGTCAAGCCTAAATTGAAAAAGAACTAAAAATTGGTTAGCACCGATTCACCCCCCCCCCCTCTAGGTGCGGCATACGATCCTTTCAGGCGGAATCCGGAAAATGAGCTAGAAGGGTCATCAAGGTGACACCTTCAACAAGGGGAACAACATGGAGAGGTGTCGTCATTGCTAGCTATGGCCACTGCTATGCACGGTTTGCACCTGATCCCGAACAATATCCCTGAAACTAGAATCCGCCACGAGGATGTGTGGAAGACCAAGATTTGAACACTCTGTTGCCGTCCTACTAGCCCGAGAAACGCAACGATCTAGCTCCTGCTAAGAACACCACACACATGCCAGAACTTGAAGGCACACTCTCTATATCGACCCACCAACCCGTCTTAGATTCGAAACCGCAATGACGGCTCTAGATCTGGCTGACACCACAACATCCGGCGATCCAACATGAGGGCATAGATTCATCTTACTGGAGATAAATCTGGCCAGCACCAACGACTATGCTGGAGTCACGTGAAGCAAATCATGATGCAGAAGCTGGGGTTAAACTTTCCATTTCGAAAAAAAAGTGAAGCAAATCCTTCATGGAAGATCGAAACCAAACCATCGCACCAGATCCAACCCTAGGACTTAGGAGTGCCCCCCCCCGGAGGAGGGGTGAGCTCCACTGGGCGGCTTGGCGAGGCTGCAAGGAAATCCGGTGAAGAAACAGCAGAGCTTGGATTGCAACCTGCCGGCAGAAGGAGCCAAGAATGGCTGCGGGAGAGAGAAACTGGACACGTGCTCGAGCAGGAGGAGGGAAGGAATGCAGTGATCCGCCCACTTCGTAGAATCGTAGTCAAAATCGGTTAAGTTAGTTGTAACTTTTTTCAAATAAATGGTCTAGTTTAAACTAGATAATGCTTTCGCGGGCATATGGAGCGTGCCCTAGTCATCATCTTGTAATGCATGTCAGATGATAGTCAATCTTCCACACAATATGTGGTGCCACTCCAATACTCTTGCGTTGTAACGATGGATGGTTATTTCTTTTTTTTGAGAAAGAAAAATATTACACCATAGAAAACGAAGCCCTACCACCAAGACAACCCAAATCACTGTTTATTTAATTATCTCTACTACTAATAAAGGAGCAAACATGAATTTTTCTAAACGCCCCCAACAAAACATACCAGACCTACTAAAACCGCACCATCAGGCCCACTAACCAGTATTTTGCATTAGCCTAATCATTCTCTTTGGTGTGCACTTAGTAAATAACTTTGACGGACTAATACTCTGCCGCAGAGGAATATGCCAGCGGACGAAACAACTCTCGATCCAAAATTCACGGGAGCCCTCTTCCCACTTCCCTCACGATTGCATCTCATATAACAGAAAAAAAGGATTGTTGCTCACGATCTCCCCGGCGAGATCCATCGGCGCCGGTCGCCATGCGCTCCTCCCGCACCCTACTCCCCGGCTATCTCTACTACTAATAAAGGAGCAAACATGAATTTTTCTAAACGCCCCCAACAAAACATACCAGACCTACTAAAACCGCACCATCAGGCCCACTAACCAGTATTTTGCATTAGCCTAATCATTCTCTTTGGTGTGCACTTAGTAAATAACTTTGACGGACTAATACTCTGCCGCAGAGGAATATGCCAGCGGACGAAACAACTGTCGATCCAAAATTCACGGGAGCCCTCTTCCCACTTCCCTCACGATTGCATCTCATATAACAGAAAAAAAGGATTGTTGCTCACGATCTCCCCGGCGAGATCCATCGGCGCCGGTCGCCATGCGCTCCTCCCGCACCCTACTCCCCGGCTAGGGCACAAGTGCGACGGCGCCGCGCCGGCAGGGCAGCAGGTTGATGCCACCGCGCATGCAGGATAGCAGCTTGACGCCTCCGCGCCGCCGCGTCGCCTTGGCCACGGCGAACGGCCCAATCCTGCCGGACACGATGTCCCGAACGCGGTCGTCGGCCCACTCCGCGTGGCCACCACATCCTGCACCGACCGACGATGCCACGTCTCCTGCCCCGAATTAGGTATTTCTGTTTTATGCCGAATTTGAATATATCCTGATGCTCTGATGAACGACCTCTTCATTGAGGATGACAATGGTTCAGAGACAACATCTCCCCAGCCCGTATCCGATGCATGTGCAGAATAAAGTTAGACCATTGCAAGGCACGCTGTACTGACATGTTTGTGGAACTAATCTGAGTTTTGTTGGTCCTTTCAGTTAGTGGAAACTATTCATCCATTGGGGTTGGTGCTGCTTTGGTTCGGCAGGAAAATGTGAAGAAGAAGCACTGACAACTTCATTATGAGTCAAAGCTTCTGCTACAGTGATGGTGAATTGAGTTATGTTGCTTCTTTTTCTTTTCTGAAGTTGGCATTCCACACTTGAAGTGGTTTGGCGTGGCGGGAGAGTACAGTGTGATGGTGATTGATCTTCTTGGAAAATACTATAAGATTTGTTCAATTACTGCAGTAGAAGGTTTTCTTTGAAGACTGTGCTCCACTGATAAGATGGTGAGAACACAATTGCTTCTTGCTGAATCTGTCCAAATCAGTATATTGTCGTTTCTTACTTTAGATGGATTTCTTGTGTGAATATATCCGTTCTTGCAAATGTTTCAGACTAATGAATCCGACGACATGCATTCAAAGGGAATTTCTTCATCGTCATATAAAATAATACCTAATAATGTTCTTACGGGACTTGGTAGGAAAGCCAATCAGGTTTGCATTTATATATATCTAGGTATTTGTTAATAAATTCTACAATCTTGACTCCATCTTGTTTGAAGGCAAATGTTGTTGATGTGTTCTGTTACTAAAACACAGTGCCTAAATACTTATGGTTTTCGTTCCTGAAAGAAGGTCCAAGAACGAGGTTGCAGTACAGAAACATAAATTGACTGCTAAATTACTGCTATAGCTCCATCGTGATTTATTTGGATACTTGGTCAGTTGGTCTATATACATTTCACTAATCATATTCACATGGCACATGATTGATATTTTTATTGTATTTGATGGCTTCAATTCCTTAATCTCTATTTACATTAATTTATCACTAGACTTTGCTCATTTGGAAATGATGTTTAATCTGTTAGGCTAACACATACATCGTTGACGTTTTCATTGATTTATGAACCAGCCTTTATCTATATTTGGTAGTTGCAGCCTTGCAAGTATACCAAGCTGATAGTGAATACATCTTCAAAATCTGTGCTAATTGTTCACTTTATTTGGCAACTCATGTGTTATATTGCTAGGAACAAAATCTAATACTATATTTTTCCGCAGGTGGATGTTCGTAGCAACATGTGTTTTGGAGGGCTTCATCAGGCTTGTCCAAATGACCTTCTCTATACAAAGGATTTTTTTTGTTCTAAAATTGTGTTGTAATGTCATATTTAGTCTTTTTCTTATATACTGTGTTAGACTAAAATCTTTTGGTGATGTTGCTTCCGAAAAAAAACAATTTTGCATGATTGATTGTTTTTGAGGTGTCACCAAGGATGTCACGAAAACACGAGAAATGTTTGTGGTTTGTCAAATTGAGCTTTTAATCAATAGCCTCGAGAACTAAACATGTTATTCGCTGTAGAATAGCAGCAAGAAAGAACATGAGACAAAGTGTTAATGAGTATAGACGTGCGTTGCACGTGCGATCTTACTAGTAGGTATACAATCGTGAAAGCTAAGGAAACTACAAGTAGCAAGCCAATTGTGTGCCTCTTGCCACGCAATTTCAACACAACTTCAACATAAGTAATAATGAAAAAAAATATGCAAGGTACCTAGAACTATTGCTTTGAGCAAAAGTGGGAAAAGAAGCTAGGAATACAAGTAGTGCAAAGTGATGTTGCGTGTACGTCTTGCACGATGTTTACTTAGATAAAGACATTTTTTTGAGAAATATATATTTCTCTATATGAAGGTAGAATTTCCTCTACCTTATGGTAACCAGAAGAGTTACAAAGGGGTGGGGGTGGATTTACAAACCAGGCAAAGCCCTGGGGGAAGGAAAAAAAAGAAGAAAGAAAACGACTACTCAGTAGTTAACTTGTGATGAGTGTATTGCCCTCCGCGTCCCTCCCGTCTCGCCCCCGCGTGGTGGCCGAGGGGAACCCTATCGCGCCGGCGCCGCTCCCCCCCCTCTCCACCTCCCCTCCCTCGCCGCCGTCAGGGGGCGCGGTCAGGCAAAGCCTGGCTGGCGCCGACGGTGGCGGGGATTTCTTCGTACACTCGCGCGCGGGGGTCGGGCGCGGGTCACCTTCCTCGGGCCAAGGCACGGTCCTATCATCGGGGGCCTGCGGCGCATGGCCTCGGCTCGGCGGTGGCATGACGGACGACGAGGTGGTGGGAACTCTGCCGGCGGCGGAGGGAGGGGTGGGGACAGGCTGCAAGGGGAAACCCTAGGTCCCCTTCTCCTCGGCTCTCGGCGGCCGGCGGTTGAGGGCTGGCGTTCGGCTGCGGCGGTGCCCAGGCATGCACGGTGTCTCTGGACTACATGATCTGCTTAGTGTCTCCGGTGGCAACCTTGGCCAGCCTAGGATGGTCGCCGGCGTGGGGGGGGGGGGACCTGAATAAAGGCGGCGGTCCTAGGGTCTCTCTTGGGCGAAGATGAAGACCTGCCGGAGGCCTGCCCTTCATGATCTGGCCAGAGTGTTGAGTTCCGGAAGGCGCCGCCGGCGAATGTAACAGTGCTTCTATTTCCTAGAGTTTGCTGGATTAGTGGTATTCGGTCGTGCGCACCCATGCTTTTATTCCGACCGTTTGGTTCTGGAGGGAGCTGCGCGAAGATCTTTTCTGTGTTGACACCAAGTGACAGCTGATCCATGGTGAAGTCAGAAGAAGATAATATCATGAAGTCCGTATCGGAGGACTAGCTAATGGAGGTTTAAGTCTTTGCGCTGTTGAGGGGCTTGCTTGGTGTTCCGGACTTCGCAACAGTGGTATGAAAGTGGGGGCGGCAGCATATCTGAAGTCGGATTTGCCTTTCAGGGTGAAAACCCAAGGTTTGGCCTTAACTGGTTATGTCTGGCAATGTCCTTGTTGAAGAGAGATTGTTTAAGAGCGGAGACTATCTTCAGGGTGAAAACCTAGGATCTTTGATCGGGCGACGACGGCGTTGGTGCACTGTTCCCTTCTTAAAGGCGTCGCTTTTGAAGAGTATAAATTTCAGGTGTTGTCTTGGTGGTAGATTATTACTGTTGCTAGGGCTGGGATACTATAGCAGCACTTTTATTTCTTAGTTTTCTTTTTCTCTTTTTTGGTTGTGTGCATCCGTAATGTTATTAGGGTATTGCGTTGTTGCAGAGGTTGGGTGTAATTGGTATCCTTTGATATTAATATATTTTTTTATCGAAAAAATTAGTTAGCTTGTCTGCCCATGATATCAGCTGGGGTTGAAGTTTTGGCGATCGGTTACTCCAAAGTCTTATTTCTTTTGCAATCAGATTGAGGAGTGCATGTCTTCTAATATATTTGCAGTTAAACATCCTATCATTTCTTGCTTTCCATAAGCCATATAGGCAGGCAGCTACACAAATTGTCCAAGTGTTGGAGGCAACAGTTTCTTCAGTAATTGAGACAAACTGGCTGAGAGTGTTTGCATGAGCGGCAATATTGGCCAGCCCGAGCTTTTCCCATACCCACGTAGCTTGTTTGCAATGCAGAGAGCGATATGATGTATAGATTTGAGGGCTGGGCATTGGTCACAACCAGCATCAGCACACCAGCACTTGTTGGTCATATTATCCTGGAAAGCTAGCTAAAGAAAGTGTTTAATCTGCAATGCAGAGAGCGATATGATGTATAGATTTGAGGGCTGAGCGATATGTTGCAATGCAGAGAGTGTTTAATCTGCCCCGGAAAGCTAGCTAAAGAAAGAATTTATGGCGTAACGGAATGACAGTTTGCCAAACCCATTTGTAAAGACTTCTAATATGTATTGATAAAGACTCCGGCGTGCCGGGAATAAATGGGGATTGCTAACTATTTATCTCAACAAATTCTGTTAGGAAAAAATGTGCACATGTCGTATGGAGAACATGTCAGGGTGCCAAGTCGACTCAAATTAAAAGTTGTTTACAGATATACTATCGCCCAAGCTAAGAAAAATACAAGTAACAAGGAAAATACATGTGTTACGCCAATAAGTTTCAGTGTCCTTGTGGCAATGGAGCGAAGGTTTGTGCTGGACAAACTGGATCCATGAGCACTTGTTGGAGAAACATTGCATACTCCCTGCTCAGTTTTTATCATCTTACGCTGCAGTCTCTTCTTTCTCCGCAGATCTTTCAGAAAGTTGCTGTCACTTTCGCCGTATATATGACTGCGGACTGTGTATGTAAAATCATCCAAATCTATTGCCAAATAAAATAATCCTGCTCGCATGCGTCGGTTTGTGTACTGATCAATTGCATTGTTTAGCACACTATGCAGTCTTCCGATGGTCTGTCTATTTTCCATGTACTCTGTCCATGTACGGACCTTGTAGACACGATAAATCCATAGGATATTCCGTCTTGTTGTACGAAGCTTAATTTCACGCCGTAGTTTCGTGGATTTGAGTGTAACAGGCTTAGCCAATGCCCTCGTGCCAAATTCGTCACGGATACATAGCCTAAACATTTTCTTTGGCCTAATAACCTTGCGCGTACAGGAAAATAGACATCCAACCTTCTCTTTGAAAAGAAATAAGAACACCCTTTTAGGGTTTTCTCGGTGCGGCCTTATCCTGTGCATGAGACACGAACATCCTAAAATTAACTCTCTACGTATGCTCTAGCTAGCTACTATCGAAAACAAAAACGTACTAGAGATTAAGGGCTACCAATAAGATGCATGTCGAAAGAATTACTTCCTCCATCTCAAATTTATCTAGATTTGCATGTTGGAACGGGTCTAGATACATATGAATCCACACAAATCTAAACCAACTAATTTGGGCCGGAGTAAGTACTTATACTAGAGATAATGTAAGGAAAAGAAAGAGTAAATCAACAACTTGGATGTTGCGTTCGTACCTGCCGCCAGCGAAAACATTCAACGTAGTCATGTCCATGATCGCGCTTGCAGAGGTAGTAATAAACCCCTAAATCCCCTTTCCTTACATGGTACGTGATCGCCCTTGTGAAGTTTAAATAAAGACGGACAAAGTGGTGTGTTTGTTCAGGACTCGCGCGGATAACTGAATTCCGTTTTCTCGCACGCGGAAAGAAAACAAGCGAATGGAAAGGGCCCGGCTTCCCCGTGACTCCCTATTTTTTTTTTAGATAAAGAGTCATATACATCTTTACTACCACAACTTGTATCGGATGTGCAGTTTAGTACCACATCTTGTAAAACGTGAACCCACAGTACTATAACTTGTATTACGAGAGCAAATAGGTACCAAATTATTCTAGAGCTGACATGTGGCATTGTAAATTTTGCACAAACACCCTTGGATTAAAGAATAAAAAATGCAAGCGCATAGATGGGATTCGAACACAAATCCTTATGCTGCCAAACTTATCAGGAATACCACTACGAAGCACAGTTATTCATACTCCCTCCGGTCCTTTTTAATTGACTTAAATTTAGTACAAAGTTGTACTAAATCCGAGTCAATTAAAAGAGACCGGAGGGAGTACTAAATATTAGGCCGTCCTATATATCTACTGGCATGCAGAAACGCATGCACATGAGGTAGTGCTATTCCCGTGACGATGTGCGCGGAGCCAGGATAATAATCTTAGTCAGCTCAAAACTGTGTAGTTAAATACATGCATTCGTACAATTTTTTCGTAATATTTTGCATGATTTTTACCTGTGTAGCTAAAAAAATTGTGTAGTCAATTGACTACATATAGCCTAGCTCCGCAACTGCCTCCAACGAGCACCTACTGCACTAGGACTGGCGGACGACGGCTAATGGCATCGTCTCTCTTGCGCGCTCGTCCTTTAAAATGCAACGGGCATCGTCCCTGCCATTGCCCACACCACCGACACATTCGCTCACCACCTCGCGCTGTCGCATCCACCATAGGAAAGAAAAAGCACGACTCTGAGGCACCCGGTAACGGCACCAAGAAGGACACGCGAGCGAACAAGGTGCTACTCCCCGTCGATATGAAGCGGGTTTTGCACGCCAACTGGGTTGCGTGCGATCACTGAAGGGACGTGCACCTTCCTGGCGGTGGCTAGCGGCTCAGCTACCGCCGGATACCTGTCTCGCAGTGGCAGGACATTGAAGGCGAGATGGCGTCCGAGCCTCTAAAAGGAACGTTGTCGGTGCCCCCCCGCGCCGCGCGAGGGCCGAGAGTGCCGGGACGAGGTGCGCCGCCGCCGAGCGATCTTGCCGCCATATCTCCGGGAAGATCCGGCGTACAGGCTCAACTCCTACAACTGGATCTCGTTCGGGATGTGGAAGTTCGACGCGCGCTGCCGCGCTGGCTACCTCGGTGACGTCGAGTACTTCGACCGCCAGATCGCCGCGGAAGAAGAGGAGGACAACCAGGAGGACGAGGACGCGGACGAGGACGAGGACGAGCACACGGAGTGCACAGACTACGACCACGACAACGGCGGGCCGGCGTGGGATCCGGAGACCCGGCCGCTGGATATTATCGAGGAGGAGGCCATTGCCATGGCACTGGCCAAAAGCAAGCTCAACGAGCTCGCTTTGTGGGACGGGCTCGCAATCCAGCACCGCGAGTCCGCGCTCGAGCAGGGGAGGCCAGCGACTCCTCCGGCCACGCCGACGCGTTCCAACGACCGCGCTCCGGCTGCTGCTCTGGCCTGGGATCCGTGGCCACCTTCAGCACATCCTCCTGTGCAGCGGCGATCGGCCGCGAGCTTGCCGCAGCCTGCCCTACCTCCTCCACCGCCGGCGTACCAGCTTCCATGGCCGACGCCGGAGTTCATCGACCTCGTCAGCGACGACGACCAGTAGGCAGTACCTAGTTTTACCACGCCTTTATGTAAGGGTACATTGCCCCTATGTGTGGTTTTGGTAATTAATGACAACCCCTATGGACTAATGTTTTCATTGAGTTTATATGAAGGAATATTCCATAGGTACTACTTGCTCTCCATGTGTTGGATTCAAGTATGGATGCCATGAAGATAAAGATATACCTTGTGATTTGGCATCAAGATCATCGGTATGAAGATATATTTGTGATATGATCAAGAAGAAGAAATGAAGATGAAGTTCTTATGTGGAACTCAATATTAGCCATGCTCTATCTCAAGTGAGTATGAGAAGACACAAGGTTGAGTTGGGCAAGTTCAAGATGAGCATCTTGAGTGGATCACATGCTTGAAGCTTGCCGTCCATTTGGTGATAATGGACATGTGAAGATGTGCATCAATGTGGCTTTCCCATCATAGTGTGTGGGGAGTATTTGTGAGTCTTCACGAAGCAACATTGATCAAGTAAGGCATTCCGGCTTGAGTGAAGCTTGAAGAGGTATCATCAAGATCAAGCGGGATGCGCAAGGCAAAGGTATGACCTTGATAGGTTTTCCTTTTACCGGTCTCGAGGTGGTTGATGGGAGACCGGATTATAGGATAGATAGCCGCACTATTAAGAGGGGCTTTCGGTTGGGTAACTTGATCACATCGTCTTAGGGAGCTCAATCCTTGCATGCGTTGCATATTCTTATTGCTTCTTGGTATTTCTCGGTGTGAGGTTCTTGAGCTTGTTGCTAGCTTTACAACAAGCCCAAGTTCATCGAAAACGGAGTTCACATGCATCTTCTATTGCGTTTTCGAGGTTGGGTGATTTTACCGGTTATTCATGATATAAGGTTCTACCTTTTATATTCATGATAAAATCCCTCCTACAGATTCTTGGGTTTTCACTTTCTATAAGATAGCATTTGTTGTTATCTTCCAAACAAAATTGGTTTCATGCGATTCGGAGTTCGGGAGCAATAGTTATTAAAGAAAAGGGAAAAAGGAAAAAGAATAAAAAGAAAAAGAAAAAATGGGAAGGGGCAGCCGGTCGGCTGCCGGCCAGCCGGGCCCGGCGCCGGCCCACCTGGTCGTTGACCGGCCCGGGCGCCATTGCCATCCGGCCGGGATCCAGGGGCTTTCGGCCTCGTGACCGGTCCCGGGCCCGGTCCGCAACCGCCCACCCGCGCGCACCCGGTCCGGACCGGCACCGCACTGGGCCACCTCGCGCCGCTCGGCCCACGCGGCTGCTCGCCCCCGCGCGGCCTGAAGCCTCCGCCCCGCCGTGCGCAATTGGGCCGTTGGCCCCGCCGGCCCACCCGGGCGCCCTTGGCTGGCTAGCCTCCTGGCCGGTGCTGGGCCTCACCACCCCGCCGGCCCAGCCGCGGCCTGGCCTCCCCGCGCGGCCTCTGGCCTGTCCGCCGCCATGTGCGCCTCCGGCCGCTCCCGGTTGCTGGGCCGGTCGGACCGGGCCACCGACCGGGCTCCTCAGTGCCCAGGCCGGTCGACCGGCCTGGCAACCGGCTGGGCTCTTTTTCTGGGCGTTTTTTATGCGATTTGCACACAGTTTTTTCCCCAACAGCTCTATTTCTCCCTTTGCTATAAATAGGCTTCTTCCACCTTGAGCCAAGTTAGTTCTTCCAATTCTCTCTCCTCCATTGCTACTATTTGAAGAACTTGCTCTCCCCCTTGAATCCTCCAACCATACTTGCTCATATTTGAGGATTTGAGAGAGGGGATCTAGATCTACACTTCCACCAAACCGTTTCTTCTCTAAGTGAGGGAATCTCTTGGGATCTAGATCTTGGAGTCTTTAGTTGACTTTCCCCTTGTTCTTCCTCTCCAATCTCATCCTAGCATTCGTTGCTTTGGTGGGATTTGAGTGTGAAGGACTTGAACACCTCCGGTGTTCTTGCTTTGCATCATTGCATAGTGTTGAGCTCTCCACCACGATTTGTTCGAGTGAGAGACCGTGAGCTTGTTACTCTTGGAGGGCGACCTCCTAGTTGGCTCGGTGATTGGTGCTCCGGTGATCTCTTCAAGAAGATTGTGAAGAGGCCCGGGCTTCTCCTTCGTGGAGCTTGTGAAGTGGTTGTGGAGCTTGCCATCTCCGGAGCGGAGGAAAAGCTAACCATAAGGAAAGGGCCATTATCCTTCGTGGGTGTGGTTCGGAGAATAGGGTGAGCCTTCGTGGCGCGGGAATCCTTCGTGGGACCTCCACTCCTCCAAACGTGACGTACCTTGTTGCAAAGCAAGGGAACACGGGAATACATCCTCGTCTCCGCGTGCCTCGGTTATTTCTATACCCGAGCTCTCTTTCTTTGTGATAGCCATCGTGCTTGAAGTACATATATCTTGCTATCACTTGTGCTACATATATCTTGTGCCTATCTTGCTTAGCTCTAGTTGCTATTGTTACACTTAGTTGAGCTTAGCATATTTAGGGTTTGTGCTTGTTAACTAAACGATAGTTTAATTCCGCATTCATACAAGACAAATCCGCAAGAGTTTGTAATTGCCTATTCACCCCCCCTCTAGGCGACATCTCGATCTTTCAATTGGTATCAGAGCAAGGTCTCTCCTTGTTTTAGGCTTCACCGCCTTGAGAGTAAAGATGTCGGCTAGTAATTTAGTGCACAATGACACAATTATCTTTGTTGGCACAAATTATCATTTGTGGCGAAATTGCTTGCTTTGTAAACTTCGGACCTCGTGTCCAAACATTGAGCAATTTCTAGATGTAGGTTTTCTCCTCCGATGGATCCTCAAAATCTATCTTTAGAGGATGAGAAAAACTTACATCTTGAAGCTCAAGTATCTAATGAGCTTTTATTCTCCTTGAGACCCGATTTTCGTAGGTTCTTGATATATATAAAGCGAAAGTCGTCTCATGAGATGTGGATCAAGCTTAAGGAAATGTTTGGTGGATCCACTTCTCATTTGGTCGGTGGTGACTCCGAGGAGCTCTCTTCTTCTTCACATCATGAAGAGCTTCAAGTTGCTTCCACCTCCGGCCGTGATGAGTTATCATCTTCTTCCACTTCACCAACGTGTTGCAAGACACAAGGTAATGATATGGTGAGTGGTGAGGGAAATTGCAATGTTGATATTGTGCTCAATAGTGATGACTCTTCATCTCTATCTCATTGCAATGTTTCCTCTTTGGACTTAAACACATCTAGCATCGAAAATGACCTACATGCTTGTGTTGATAGTCCTTGCATATCATGTGTAAATTGCTTACATAGATCTCATGAAGATATGCTTACCTTGTCTTGCCCTCATAATCAAAATGCTTATATTTCCTCTAGTTGTTTGTTGACTAACAATGTAGAGGAAACCGAACACTCTATGGATCAAGACATGTTTTCAAATGAGGATTCAAGAATATCTTCATCTTCATTCTCCGGTATGCACATGTGCCTTATGGCAAATGGATCAAAGGTATCTCCTACTTTGACTTCTAACACTTCCTCTAATGATGAGAGTGATGATGATGATAATGATGAAGAATATAATACCTTGGTGCATAATATGGCAACGATATATGCTTCTCTTCATGGTAATAAAAAAGCTCGTGCTAATCTCGAACACTCTATGGATATCTTGAATAAATATAAGGAAACCATAGTGAAGTTGGAGTCCCATGTTGAAAATGAGGAAATGAGATTCACTCTCCTCAAGCATGAGCTAAAAGATGAGAAGCATGCTAATTTCATGCTTACACAAAAAATTGAATCCTATATGCATGAAAATGAGAAAACTATTGTTGATGCTTGTGCTACTAACTCTAATTCTTGTGAAGCATCTATCTTAAAGGAGAATGTTGAGTTGAGGGCTCAACTTGAGTTTCTAACTAGCAATTATAGGGAATTGGAAGAAAGTCATAAAAAGCTCTCGGGCTCTCATGATGACCTTCTAATTTCCTATGATGGGCTAAAGTTAGCTCATGAGGCTAGCATCACTAAGGTAACATCTTGTGAGCCTCATGTGGACATTAGCACAATCTCTACTACAAATGCTATATTGCCATGTGCTAGTCCTTGTAATCCATCTAGTCAAACTAGTGATACACCTTGTGTTGGATTACTTGCCTTGCCTTGTTGCTCTAACAATGAAGCTTCTACTTCCTCTAGTACTTGTATTTCTACTAACCATGTAGAGGAAATAAAAGAGCTCGAGGCCCAAGTCCTTTCTTTGAAGAAAGACTTGGAAAAGCGTCATGAAGGGAAATCCGCACTTGACAAGATGCTAAGTGTGCAACAATCCCCCAATGACAAGAGTGGACTTGGATTCAACTCCAATAACAAGAACAAGTCCAAGAGCAAGAACAACAAGAAGAAGGGCCAAGACAAAGTCAAGGATCCGGCCAAGTTGGTTTGCTTCAAGTGCAAGGTTGAAGGGCATCATGTTAGATCATGCCCATTGAAGAAGAAGAAGCACTTGAGTGAGAAACAACAAGGGAAACGGCCACAAGGTCAAGGTCAAGCTCATGCTCGACCTCAAGTTGAAGATAGGGCACTTCCCAAGAAGAATCAAGATATTGTTCCCCAAGAGAAGAAATCAATAAAGAAGAGAAAGGGGAACACTTGCTACTTATGTCGTGAGAAGGGGCACTTTGCTTCTTCTTGCTTAGGTGGTACCTTATCTAACCCTATAATTGTTGATAATGATTATTCTCTAGGGAAGGATAAGGATGGCAATGTGTTTGCCAAGTTTGTTGGAACTCAAAGTGGTTTCAAGAAAAGAACCATTTGGGTTGCCAAGCCTATTGTGACTAATCTCTTAGGACCCAACTTTGTTGGGGACCAACAATCTCAAACTTGATCAATAGGTGCATGTGGAGGTCATTGGAGACTTGGCTACTTCATGAAGAATTAAGGGATCTTCATATATTATATTTTGACCAAGCCAAGTCGTATGGATTATCATCTATATCTCATAATCCAATGTTCCTCCTTGCGGTAACTTATACTTCAGCTCTTCATGCTTATTGTAAGTTACTTGCCCCTTTGCATGTTTGGTTTTGTACCAAATATGCGTATGTATGTGTTGTGTCTTACTTGCTTATCTTGTGTGTTCAAGTATGTTTGTTTGACTCACCATATACTTGTGTATTGTTTTGAGCCTAATGCATCTTGATGATATCTTATTTGGCTCTCTTTGAAGTGATTAATGGAACATCCCATTTTGGGGGAGTGATATGCTTTGTGCATTTCTCTTTCTTTAAAATGTGTGTACATGGGTACCACCACTTAGTATTGATATTGCAAGATTATCTAGTCACTATGTGGTGTGCCATACTCATGAGAAATTCAAATTCTAAATATCCATTAATCATCTCTAGTTGAATTTTAGTTGCCTCTTATTTAGAAGAAATGTTTTATCACATTATGGGGAGTAATATGTTTTGTACATATCACAAGCCTAGAAAATGTGAACATATGAGGTTATGCCACTTAGAGTTGATGTTCTTAATTATCTTGTTCCTAGGTGGCATGTTTGCTCAAACAAGCTCCATTCCTAATAAAAATATTTTATTACTCATCTTGTGGGCTTTTGTTTGAATATGAAATTCTTGGTGCGGTTTTTCCTCAAATACATATCTCTATATCTTATTTGGGACACCGTTTGCTTCAAGTTATTCTAATCATTGCCGTGCGTGATTGTGTGACTAGTTGAAGCTATCAAGAATCTTCATCCGTGCATAGTGCTCAATTCTATATACTTACCCTATGCCTTTTATTGTGAAGTTGATCCTTACTAACATTGTGAATACTCCACCGGAAATTATTTCCAATATACTCATTGTCTTTGACAATTGATAACCTTGTATGTGGTTGAATTTTTGGATCATCTTCACCTTGGATTGTTTATTATTGCCTTATTTTATTTCCAACAAATCTTTGTTGCTCCCATGTGTCTTCCTTGTCCCTTTGAAAAATCTTTTGATAAATTCTCTTGATTCATATCAAGTGTTTGTTTTGGAAGACAAACCTTTTCCTTACGGTACATTGTGCCATTGTGAAAAGTGTATAGGGTTTGGTTTATTTTGTTTGAACCTTGCTCTTTTGGGGAGTTTACTATCTCATTCTTTCTTACATGATTTATTTGCTTGAATGAGATAAATCTTTGAGCATGTTTGCTTTATTTCATCCTTTATGCTCAATGGTTTCTTCTTAGTTCATTTGTTGAACTTTGTTGAACAAATCTTTTGTGATTTGCGTCTTTTGATATCATTTGGACAACAAATTTGTTTGGTCACACCTTTATGCCTTATTCAATTCATTTGGTGTTTTGTCCAAAGTATATCTTTCTTGGATCTTTAAAAGTCTTTGTGCGTGCTTATATGTAATTTATTTATATTTATAGCATGCTTTCTTTCTTCGATCCATTATATAGGGTATACTCCATCAAATCCTAAACGGCTAAGATGTGCATGAAATTCAAACTTCATCTATAAATATGCACATATTGATATGGAGTGTATCCTATGTATTGTGGTTAGTCTAACCATGTTGGACCCAATAAGTTTGGGGGCCAAGATGTACTTGAATGATGTTTTAGGTACATTGGAGATGCAATGGAGGCTTGTCTCATCTATAAGGAAGGTGTTATCACCATATGAGAATTGGAGTCAAGCTAGGATGATCGATAAACTCTTATCTATTACATCAAGCCATTGCTATCTCGGTAACAAGTATCTTATTCATGCATACTCATATAGCATCCAACCTCTTGTAGGTTGCATCTTGGCATGAAATTCTTTATTTCAAAAATGTTGCGTTTCTTGAAAAATACTTTTAAAAGAAAACTTCTTATTGTACATTTGAGTAATTTGAGAAGATGCATATGATAGGTTATATATATATATCATATTTATGATTCACCTATCACAAATATGCCCTCTAGCAATTTATTGCATATCAATTCCTCAAAGAGCTCATGTGTACAATATTGATGAAATTGTGAAATAAATCCGTATTTGTGATACTTGTTGCCTCTCTCAAAACATTCCAACTAGCTTTACTTCCCTTATTGTTAGTTGTGATGTTTTTTGAGATTTTCTTGGTTGAAGCTCATTCATATACCACAAGTGTGTAAATTGGAGCCATAGGCTATAATATGCTTTTTAAGCAAACATCCTTGGTATATTTTATGACTTCATCTTGGATATCATGTCTTATTTATTTTGTTAACCTCTTGTGTGTGCATGTTTCTTTATGGATCACTATATCCACTTTAGAAACTTATATACATGAGAGCGTTAATCCATCAACTTGATATCCTTGTTCCTTGCCAATCATCTTTTACCCTTTTGCTTTTAGTGGTGTTGGTAAAGAAGATTTATGAGTGCTTGGTTTATTTGTTTTCCTTCTTGCACTCATATCTCGTAATTGTTGGACTAAAGTTGTTCTTGATAAGCATACTCTCTTTATCTTAGTTGTGTTCTAAATGATATATAGGGAGTGAGGATTCCATGTTTGTGCATATTGTATTCAAATGCAAACATTATAAATTGTGCACGAACCTTGGGGAGCTTTCTTATTTTTAAAGAGCACTATATCTCTCTTATCATGATATCTTTGTTTGTCCAATTGGATCTTTGATTGCTTGCTTTACTTGTTGAAGCTCACTTCACCATGTTATCTTTATGCAATCTTTGATCCTCAATATAGTTTGATTTCCTTCAAGTATTCATCATTGGATATGTGCACTTGATTCCACTCAAATTATGAGAAGTGCACACTTTGGGGAGGAACTCACATTATATTGGCCTTCTAAATTTTTCACCCATTTTGACAATCGATGCCAATGGGGAGAAGTTTAGAGGGTTTAAGGGAATGGTTTTATACTTAAGTTTGGTTTGTGCTTAAGTGTTTTGCCTCTCATGCATCCCATATTTATATGTCTTGCATGGTTGTATATATATAGTGGAAACTATCCCAAAGGTTAATCTTGACAATGTATGCAATGTATTCATGTTTATCACACGTGCATACATTGTGGGGGAGCTTTCTCTATATATATTGGTTCTACTCACATCCGTTGCATTTGTTGTAGTTGTGTGAGTAGAGCCGGTTTTGATATGAGCTAGTAGCTTTGTGTTACTTGACCATATCAAATACAACCTCTTGTATACAACTTATTCTCGGATAAGTTGCGTACTTGTCACTAATATTCATTATATAAACCCTCTTATTGTGGTTGTCATCAATTACCAAAATGGGGGAGATTGTAAGGGTACATTGCCCCTATGTGTGGTTTTGGTAATTAATGACAACCCCTATGGACTAATGTTTTCATTGAGTTTATATGAAGGAATATTCCATAGGTACTACTTGCTCTCCATGTGTTGGATTCAAGTATGGATGCCATGAAGATAAAGATATACCTTGTGATTTGGCATCAAGATCATCGGTATGAAGATATATTTGTGATATGATCAAGAAGAAGAAATGAAGATGAAGTTCTTATGTGGAACTCAATATTAGCCATGCTCTATCTCAAGTGAGTATGAGAAGACACAAGGTTGAGTTGGGCAAGTTCAAGATGAGCATCTTGAGTGGATCACATGCTTGAAGCTTGCCGTCCATTTGGTGATAATGGACATGTGAAGATGTGCATCAATGTGGCTTTCCCATCATAGTGTGTGGGGGAGTATTTGTGAGTCTTCACGAAGCAACATTGATCAAGTAAGGCATTCCGGCTTGAGTGAAGCTTGAAGAGGTATCATCAAGATCAAGCGGGATGCGCAAGGCAAAGGTATGACCTTGATAGGTTTTCCTTTTACCGGTCTCGAGGTGGTTGATGGGAGACCGGATTATAGGATAGATAGCCGCACTATTAAGAGGGGCTTTCGGTTGGGTAACTTGATCACATCGTCTTAGGGAGCTCAATCCTTGCATGCGTTGCATATTCTTATTGCTTCTTGGTATTTCTCGGTGTGAGGTTCTTGAGCTTGTTGCTAGCTTTACAACAAGCCCAAGTTCATCGAAAACGGAGTTCACATGCATCTTCTATTGCGTTTTCGAGGTTGGGTGATTTTACTAGGTTATTCATGATATAAGGTTCTACCTTTTATATTCATGATAAAATCCCCTCCTACAGATTCTTGGGTTTTCACTTTCTATAAGATAGCATTTGTTGTTATCTTCCAAACAAAATTGGTTTCATGCGATTCGGAGTTCGGGAGCAATAGTTATTAAAGAAAAGGGAAAAAGGAAAAAGAATAAAAAGAAAAAGAAAAAATGGGAAGGGGCAGCCGGTCGGCTGCCGGCCAGCCGGGCTCGGCGCCGGCCCACCCGGTCGTTGACCGGCCCGGCGCCATTGCCATCCGGCCGGGATCCAGGGGCTTCGGCCTGTGGACCGGTCCCGGGCCCGGTCCGCAACCGGCCCACCCGCGCGCACCCCGGTCCGACCGGCACCGCACTCGGGCCACCTCGCGCCGCTCGGCCCACGCGGCTGCTCGCCCCCGCGCGCCTCGAAGCCTCCGCCCCGCCGTGCGCAATTGGGCCGTTGGCCCCGCCGGCCACCCGGGCGCCCTTGGCTGGCTAGCCTCCCGGCCGGTCTTCGGGCCTCACCACCCCGCCGGGGCCCAGCCGCGGCCTGGCCTCCCCGCGCGGCCTCTGGCCTGTCCGCCGCCCTGTGCGCCTCCGGCCGCTCCCGGTTGCTGGGCCGGTCGGACCGGGCCACCGACCGGGCTCCTCAGTGCCCAGGCCGGTCGACCGGCCTGGCAACCGGCTGGGCTCTTTTTCTGGGCGTTTTTTATGCGATTTGCACATACGGTTTTTCCCCAACAGCTCTATTTTCTCCCTTTGCTATAAATAGGCTTCTTCCACCTTGAGCCAAGTTAGTTCTTTCATTCTCTCTCCTCCATTGTTGCATTTGAAGAACTTGCTCTCCCCTTTGATTCCTCCAACCATTCTTGCTCATATTTGAGGATTTGAGAGAGGGGATCTAGATCTACACTTCCACCAAACCGTTTCTTCTCTAAGTGAGGGAATCTCTTGGGATCTAGATCTTGGAGTCTTTAGTTGACTTTCCCCCTTGTTCTTCCTCTCCAATCTCATCCTAGCATTCGTTGCTTTGGTGGGATTTGAGTGTGAAGGACTTGAACACCTCCGGTGTTCTTGCTTTGCATCATTGCATAGTGTTGAGCTCTCCACCACGATTTGTTCGAGTGAGAGACCGTGAGCTTGTTACTCTTGGAGGGCGACCTCCTAGTTGGCTCGGTGATTGGTGCTCCGGTGATCTCTTCAAGAAGATTGTGAAGAGGCCCGGGCTTCTCCTTCGTGGAGCTTGTGAAGTGGTTGTGGAGCTTGCCATCTCCGGAGCGGAGGAAAAGCTAACCATAAGGAAAGGGCCATTATCCTTCGTGGGTGTGGTTCGGAGAATAGGGTGAGCCTTCGTGGCGCGGGGAATCCTTCGTGGGACCTCCACTCCTCCAAACGTGACGTACCTTGTTGCAAAGCAAGGGAACACGGGAATACATCCTCGTCTCCGCGTGCCTCGGTTATTTCTATACCCGAGCTCTCTTTCTTTGTGATAGCCATCGTGCTTGAAGTACATATATCTTGCTATCACTTGTGCTACATATATCTTGTGCCTATCTTGCTTAGCTCTAGTTGCTATTGTTACACTTAGTTGAGCTTAGCATATTTAGGGTTTGTGCTTGTTAACTAAACGATAGTTTAATTCCGCATTCATACAAGACAAATCCGCAAGAGTTCGTAATTGCCTATTCACCCCCCCCCCCCCTCTAGGCGACATCTCGATCTTTCACTTTATGGCCTTTTATGTTTTTTATTAATGTAAATTATGACTTTTATAAATGGGAAACAAAATTATGCGGCGTGCCGCTGGAGCCACCCCGACGCAAACGAACGCGCGGTCGATTTCGACCATTTGAGACGACGCAGTTTGAACATCTAAAATGCGTCGCTCTGTTGGAGATGCCCTAAATACGTCAAGCGTGCCAGTATATGCGTGGCATGCGTCATGTGGCCGGTGTACTGATAGTGTACAAAATTTAGCAGTCCTATATTACCTAAAGGATTATTGGTGCGTTGGCAAACACATTTGGCCGGTAGGCCAAGGTGCTGAGTTCAAATTCCCTTCTTTCCCAATTATTTTTAATCTTTCTCCTGACACTGACAGGTGGGACCCTCCTATAAGGCCTGCACAAGGTGACTTGTGCTAGAGAAAAAATACATGGTTGTCTTTGCAAAATTTACAATGCCACATGTCGGTTCTGGAATGATTTGGTACCTATTTGCTCCCTTAATACAAGTTTTGATACTGCTGGTTCACGTTTTGCAAGATGTGGTACTAAATTGCACATCCAATACAAGTTGTGGTACCAAAAGTGTATATAGCTCTTAGATAAAAGACCATATGCCTACGGTTAGATTAATAACGCCATCAAAACAGATACTCCACAAAAGTACTGGAGTACCTGTTTCATTTTTGTCGCTTCTTGTTCCGTGGCTTGTTCGCACACCAGAAGATCATCCGCAAACAGAAGGGAATGAATAGGTGGACAGTTTGGACCCAATTTAATACCTGCAAAATTATTAGTAGCCATAGCTTCCTGTAGAGCAATCGACAGTTCATTTATGGTAAGGACAAACAAGTACAGCAATAACGGACATCCTTGTCGTATGCCTCTGTCACCTTTGAATTTAGCAAAAGCCTGACCATTAATGACAATCGAAAAGGTAGGGGACGAGACACAAGCATGAATGAGATTTATAAAATGATTATACAGCCCTTTACGTGTAAGAGCTTCGACAATGAAGTTCCACTCTAATCTATCAAAGGCTTTGGCTAGATCAATTTTTAACATGAAAGCTTTATGTTTCCAAGAACTAACAACAAAGGAGTGAGAAATTTCCTAGGCAATGATAAAATTGTTGCTTATCCTTCTTCCCTCAATAAAAGCTTGCTATGATGGATGGATGTAATCAGGCAAATGGGATTTAAGTCTATTGGCAATGCATTTGGCTATAATCAGCCAACTAAGCCCGGAGCCAGCAGGGGCTGGCAACCAGCATGGAGGGGAGGAGAGCCAACAAGAGGGGGAAAAGCTAACTTTCAGATCTGACAGATGGTTCTCGGAGCAACAACCACGCCTCGACCGCCACCCACGCGGCCAAGGACGGCGGAGCGCACCCACGGACGCCACTAGCCACCGTAGTCGACGCCGCCTCTCTCCACCCGAGGTCGTGGCCCCATCGTCCGAGAGACCTTCCAGAAGCAGCTACGTAGCCGTAGCCGTCGAGCTCCGCCACCTCCACCACGAGGATCCGCCAGACCGTCGTTGTAGATCCCTGCCAAGGAGAGCCCCGCGCCACTGCCTCGCGGCTAGGGGTGGAAACTGGTAGTGGTAGTCCATATTATTCGACATTCGTATTCAAAAAATTAAAAATGGAAGTGGTAATATCCAAATCCGGACGTCTGTAGAAATGGATATGGTAAATATCCAGATCCGTTTTACAAAAAGCAAATACTTGAATTTTGAAGCAAATGTGGATATGGAAATGGATATATCTGTATCCGAATAAGATTATGTCAGCCAATTTTAGTAATTCGACCCCGATATGCCAATTATCTAACCTAGAGAAACTAACAAATGGGCCAAATGTTCTTTTATGTCATTTGATTTGAAACTACTATGCATTATATCAGTATATTTATCTCTCTACCATTCTATAGTTGGCTCACTATAAGAAATGAATTTATTATTTCCTTATATTCGTATCCGTTCCAAATTGAGAAAACATTCTATCCATATTCGTATTCGAGTAACATCCGCTCCGAATTCGTATTCGGCAACATCTGTATCCGCATTCGTATTTGTTTTGGAAATATGGAAACGGATATGGAAAGGGCACTATCCGATCCGTTTCCACCCCTACTCGCGGCAGCGAACACCAACGACGGCGATGAAGGGGGAGGGGAGAGGGTGGTTGGCCGAATCATTTTTTCTAGCAGATCGAAGGTGCTTCCTTCATAAACAATGTGCTAAATTTCTGATCAATCTTTAGTATTTGATGACTTGAGAAATATATAGCCTCCTCTTGAATACCTTTAATAGCTATGTCTGAATTTACACTGAAAATTACCAAAAACAAATTCATTTTTAATAGTAACTAACTTGCAGCATCTCAAGAACAGGGTATGATCCAACTTCAGCAAAATACATTCTAATACTAGAATCATCTCATGAACAAGGGACGAAAGAGCAGTCTATCTCGATGCCATTACAGACCAATTGAACACCGAAATAACATAAAACATGCCACTATCTCCTTCTCCTCTTCAGCCTCCCCTGTTCAGCAGTCGCCGCAACCTCCCGCTTCGCGTCTTTGGCATCATCGCTGCCGGGCGCCGAGTAGAGAGGCAGGGCGACGGACTCGGGTGCCTTGAGGTGCAGCGCCCGCACGTTCTTCCACTTCCTCGGCACGCACGCGGCGGCCGCCTCCACCGCGGCCACCACGTTCTCCACCGCGTCGGCCTGCGCCATGGCCGCGTGCCCCACCCGCACGGCGCGACACGTGCCGGCCTCCACGCGCAGCTCAACGGAGCACGCCGCCTCCCTCGCGGACGTCGCCCACGCCGGGTCGGCGAGGTCGACGGGCACGATCCTGCCCTTGCCCTTGCCGCTATTGGGGATCTTGAGGCGGCGGTCGACGAGGACCAGGCCGCGGCGCATGACCGCGGGGAGGGAGCGCAGCGCGGAGGAGGGGAGCACCTCGATGTCGTCGGGCAGGTCGTCGGGGAGGCGGTCGGCGACGAGGAAGATGGAGGGGAACGGGGAGAGCGGGAGGCGGAGGTGGTGCTCGAACCGGCGGACGGGGGGGCTCTTCAGGGTGACGAGGAGGTAGATGGGTTCCGGCGCCGGCGAGGGGTGGTGCTTGAGCCACCGGAGGAGCGCCTCCACCGCGCGGACCACGGCCTCGCGGCCGAGGCGAGGCTTTGGCGCGGCGGCGGCGGCGGCGGTGGCGGGGGTGGAAGACATTGGTGGCGGCCGGCGGCGGGAGATTGGGAATTTGGGATGTGCTGGCTCAAGGGCTCAGGCTAGGGTTTTGTATATTTTGCTCATTGGTTCCGGTTGGGTTGACCTGAAAGTAGGTGTGGTGGTGGGGCTGGTCGAGTCGGACCACGAAGTTGCTGCTCGCCTTTGCAACGGAAGTATAGCTGGCCACCCGGGCCGATTATAGCATGCTGGCCCAGAGGCCCACTTTCTTAGCCCATCATACCTGTAAACGGCCCGTGCTCGCCCGCTGAGCTGAAGCCCCGCGGGCCAGCAAGGCGAATCCTATACACCGACCAGGTCGGTGTATACGACGTGCCGCACACCCCCCGCGTCGTTTGGGCCGGCCCATACCCGCTTCGGTGGTCTGTTTCTTTCCCCGTCGTTCCTCATCGTTCTTCTTCTTTCTTCGGGGTCTCTGTGGCCAGCGCCTCTCATCTGCTTCGCTTCCCCAACTTCCTAAATTGCGAGCTTGGAGCACGGATCAGATCGCCTTGTCGCGCGACGCCTCGCCCCACTTCGCCCGGAGCCTCAGGTTCGGTTCGCTCATCGCACTGAATTCTCGGGGTCTATTCGTCTTTCTTGTGAGGCGATTTCATCTCGTTACTGGATTATTTGTTCGGTTGTTTCGTCAGTTTGCCGCTGTGCTTTGATCTGATTCGGCCCCGATGCATCTCCAGCCGAAACCAGAGCATTTTCCCTGCGATTTTTGGGTACTCTGTGTGGCCTTTTGGTGCGTGTGTTGAGAAAAATCAGAGCTAGGGTTTGTGTCGTAGATGTTTGATCCGGTAGCCCGAATGTGCTTCTGGAGTTTACCTGGTGAATGGATGATGTTGCTGTGATATAGTTACGGTAGTAGCAGCGTGATTGGTTGGTCTAGCATTTGATTTGTACTAGCATACATACACGTAATAAGATAAGAGTATAGAAATGCATAGTCAGCCGATGACACTGTAATAGCGGCACTACTGCAGTGCTACACTGCTACTGTATTGAGCGAGGCGAAACATCTCAGAATTTCAGCCATTCCACTCAGATTTGGTTGGTAGTACGATACAGATTTCATATATTCTGCAGCTGTGTTAGGATAAAACAGAGTGTATCGATATCAGATTAGTTGCTTCCCTTTCGTTACCCCGGATATAATGCCATAGTGAAATTATCATCTTGATCTCCATGTTTGATCCCGTAGGAGGTCTGCTCGGGCGTTCGGTTTGCTCGGTCTGTCTTTTCGGTCTTCACATATTTCGGTCATGCAGAAATGCTACCCAAAATACCTTCGGTCTTTCTGTATTCGGTCTTCGGTCTTCGGTCTTTTCGGTCCGGTCTTCAGTCATGACCATATAGACCAAATAGAGAAAGTGTGACACATGTATATAAGAAATGGAAACACAACCATGATTATTTCCGGTAGTTCACTTCACAATTTCCAGCACAAGAGAGAACAAGCACAACATGACAGGCTGACAGCACATGTACATAAAAATGGGAGCACACAAATGGCCTCTGATCTTGCTGCCATCGGTCTCCTCTATTTTGGATTGACAGATTTCTCATCATCTTCAATTTGAATCACCCCCGCATCTTCCTTTTTCACCGAGGCTTTCACTCCTGCAGCTATTGCTTCATCTGCTTCTGCATCCGCAAGGGAAAGTTCACCTGCATTCGCAAGGGCAAGTTCATGTGCATTCAGCTATCCTCATGAACATACTGGCTCACCTCATCCTCAGATTCGGATGCCATCTACAAACAGACACAAGACAAGTACATCCCAGTAAAAAAATACACAATTAAGCATTAGCCGCATGCTTCAACAATCTGCAACTATATTTTGCAGCAGTCTAACAGATGCAGACCTGTCTCATACTATATTTTACAGCAGTATAAGTACTTCAGTCTAACAGTAGAAGTATATGTTACAACAGTCTAACTAGCTAATGAAGAAACAGAACATGAATACGTTTTGTTCAGAGAAGATGAGCTATTAGTTCAAACAACTAGTCTAGTGGGCAGTATAACAACACAAGGATGTAATGTTTTCTGTACCTGTTAGAGACCAAGCCATAGAACTAGAATATAGATCTCCAACTATTGGACACTAGCTCTAGAGGATGCAGAGCACTAGAGGATGTAATGCTTTCTGTACCTGTTGGAGACCAAGCCATGTTTGATCCTGTAGGAGCCTAGGAGGTGCTGCAAGTGAGGGCCCGATGTGTAGCCTATTGATTTTTTTTTTATGGTAGATAGGTTAGTTTGGTGTTAGTTTCTTTTGTTCAAACCACTACATCTTGATACAGATTCTGGATTTGAGTATTGGGTACAACTTTGTGGCCATGTTTCCTATATCATCTACCACAGTTTTGGTTATTAAAAAGTAATCTCACACACATTTCACATGTCCTGATACTATTCAAGGTAGAAAACCGTTCATGCTAAGAATCCGTCCAGGCTTTTATTTTTGTTCAAGATAAAAAAACCGTTCATGCCAAGAATCAGTTCATGCTTGCATGGATATTGAAATAAAAGCTTCGTTCATGGGTTTATTTATGTTCAAGCTAGAAAATTGTTCATCTTGACAAAGGATATTGAAATAAAAGCTTCGTTTATGTGTTTATTTATGTTCAAGGTAGAAAACCATTAATTCCAAGAATCCGTTCATGCTTTGCATTTTTGTTCAAGGTACGAATCCTTTCATGCCAAGAATTCATTCATGCTTGTATTTTTATTCAAGGTACGGAACAGTTCATTCCAAGAATCGTTCATTCTTTTATTTTTGTTCAAGGTAGGTAAACCGTTCATTCCAAGAGTCCGGTCATGCTTGTATTTTTGTTCAAGGTAGGTAAACCGTTCATTCCAAGAATCTGTCCGTGCTTTTATTTATGTTCAAGGTAGAAAACCGCTCATGCTAAGAATCCGTTCATGCTTGGATTTACGTTCATGCCAAGAATCCGTTCATGCCAAGAATCCATTTATGCTCGTATTTATGGTCGAGGTAGGAAACCGTTCATGCCAAGAATCCGTTCATGCTCGTATTTATGGTCGAGGTAGGAAACCGTTCATGCCAAGAATTTGTTCATGCATTATTTAACGTTCAAGCTACCAAAACTATTGATGCCAAGATTTTGTTCATGCTTGTACTTAAGGTCAAGGTAGGAAACCATTAATGAGAAGAATCCATTCATGCTTGTATTTTATGGTCAAGGTAGAAAACCATTCATTCCAAGAATCCGTGCAAGCTTTTATTTATGTTCAACACAGAAAACCGCTCATGCGAAGAATCAGTTAATGTTTTTTTTTTCAAGGTACGAAACTGTTCATTCCAATAATCCGTTCATACTTTCATTTTTTGTTCAAGGTAGAAAACCGTTCATGCCAAGAATTCGTTCATGCTTTTATTTTGTTCAAGGTAGAAAACCGTTCATGCCAAGAATCCGTTCATGCTTTTATTTATGTTCAAGGTAGAAAAGCCTTCATTCCAAAAATCCGTTCATGATAGCATTTATGTTCAAGGTACGAAACCGCTCATGCGAAGAATCCGTTCATGCTTGCATTTTATTTCAAGGTTTTAAAATGTTCATTCCAAGAATTCGTTCATGCTTTTATTTTTGTTCAAGTTATAAACCGTTCATTCGAAGAACCCGGTCATGCTTTTATTTTTTGTTCAATGTAGAAAACCGTTCATTCCAAGAATCTGTTAATGCTTTAATTTATGTTCAAGGTAGAAAACTGCTCATGCCAAGAATCCTTTCTATTCTGTCTCCTATTATTTTTTATGCTTATTATGGAATTATCTATTCTTCCAATTAATGAAGATATGATTCTGGGATTTTTGTCATTCAGTTCAATATTTGACTGTTTCTTTCCTGTATGGACTTTATACACTCTTTGACATTTGACATATTTTTCATTTCATATACATGTCTGTTAAAAAAAGGTTGACGTTCAAGCCATACGTGAAAAGTCTCTACTCAACTTGTGATAAACAAGTATAATGAGCATCAGATACCATTATCAAGACAATTCATTGCTAAACATGTAAGTACTTTTTGACATGTTTTCATTATGCTTCTCTAAACAGTCAGCACATAAATCAAATCTATAATGTGTACCTGGATACTCTAATAGTTTTTTCCACAATCATTTTGTACCCAAAGTTCACAATCGCAACTCATTTTCCATAAAAATGTTCTCTGTTTCTCGTACTATAGTGCTAATTGGTCCTCTTCCACATCCTGCCGCAATTTCTTAGAGTTGCACACCTCATGAACAAGCTTCAAGTTAATTGTCTCTACTTGCCTCTGGTACTTCTTCGTATGGTCGAGGTCTGCCTTCATGTCTTCAAGAATGGACTAAACCTTCTTGTGTTCTCTCCTCCAAGCTGTTTTCTACTCCCTCAGTTTCTCGAACAAGTTATATATTTGGTTCTAGCTTCTTAGTTGAAGCTCCATATGGACAGTGTCAAGGTTCTATAAACAATTAGCACATAAATCAATTCTCATACAGTGCTCGCCACACTACGATTATTTGAGCAGAAGCACGGGTCGTTGTCCATGGTGGGGTGACGGGTTATGTTGAGATGCATTGTCAATCCAGCTTGTGGTAAACAGTAAAATGACATTTCTTACGCTTTCGTAGGTTCCGCACCTTCTTCATTGACCAAAGTTCACATCCTCCGAGCAGAAAAAGATAATATATCATAAAAGTAAGTTTCTTATTTTTTGAGAAGTACAAAGAAATTAATATAATTCTTTTGCATTTCAAAATACATTAATCTAGATTTTTTTAGTTTTCTCTATTTCATTTTCGCAGATATTTCACCAAGGAAAAGCACACAACACAATCATGGAAATGCTTCTCCTACAAGGCAAGGAGATTCACAGAACATTCAGAAGGAAAGCATCGAAAATGAGTTTCCAAGTGATAAACATGAATTTTGTGTACCCAGGCAAAAAATGTTTTGTCCCTATTTGTCACAACATTTGACAAATGTTTCTCATTGCTGTGTATTACACACTATACAAACGGTGAAGAATCAGTATACTTCACTTTTATCATGTATATCTGATGCAAAAAATGTTTCCTTGAACAGTTCACTTTTTAGCTTCTGGTCAATGCAAATAAAATAAAAATCAACGGAACAGTCCGAAACAGTACGAAAATCATTAGGGAAAATGCATCGATTAAACACACTATACACTACAGACAGGAACATGGAAACACACATACATCGAGCATGTGGAATGATCGGAACGCAAGCTGGATAAATACCGAACGATTCAACGTAACTGGGCCAAGCCCACATACGACCAGAGGGGTGTGCGGCACCGGATCAGTGCCGACCAGCTCGGTGCATAGCACCTCCCGGCCAGCAAGGCTTAAAACGTCCGTTTATTTCTTTGATTGTTACTGATTTTCGAAAAATTGACACAAGAGGCCCCAAAACAGCCCAAAAGGCAGGAAAGCATGCCGGCTGGTGGGCACACGTGTCGCGTCGGGTCGTATTGTTTACCATGTGGCCCAAAAGGCAGTGGGGGAGCCAGGACTGGAAGAAGATCCGAGCCAAAAGCTAAACGCAAAATACTCCACAAAATCATGAAATGGCACAGTTTTTTTTGGTACAAGTGCAAAAAAAAGTGAACATATAATTTGAACTGGATTTTTATTAATCCAACAAAGTACATAACAATCAAAAAAATTAGAAAAGGTAAAACAAGGAAAAAAGGATGGTTGATTTCTGAAAAGTCCATTTATTAATTCAGTTGAGATATTAAGATGAATATAGCTCTGAATGGGAGCCACATCTTAGTCAGAGAAACAAAGGTGTATCTAGAGGTGCACGCACCAACACTGTTGCCGACCGGCGGTCACGCTCGTGCTTGCATGGAGGACGGCAGGAGGCGGCTATACATGCAGACCAAAAGCGGCAGCAAAAGCAGCCAAGAAACATAGCGGGGGGTCGGCACAGAAGAACGGCGCGATGCCTGGGGCATGGTCCAGCCATCTTGGGAGCCTATGGTCCGGGGCTGGCGCACGTGTCCTACGGCTGCCGCTACGAGGGGAGGGAGTCAGGCATGAGAGGAAAGGTTCGGGTCGTTTGGTCGACGAAGATGCACCATTGGCTAGTGAAGATGGCCAATCCCGGGCCAAATCGAAAATCTCCATAGGCAGCAGGCCGGAAAATTGTGGCGCCCCGGGCCATGGCACTGGTTGCCCGGGCTGTAGCTCGGCTGCTGATCCCAGGCCAGAACTCGAGGCTTACATGCTGGCACAACACGGTCCGCTTATAAACAGGCTTCTGTGAGTCGTGCCTCAGTTTGGCAATGGGGTCTCATTCCCCGATCTCCGGTGGTTAATTCATCTATTAGGGGCCGGTTTTGGTTAGTACTTAATCCCATTGGGGGTCTTATTGGAGGCAAACCCTCCCCATTAGGTATGATGGGGATGGGTATGTGTTACCACTATCCACATCCGATAACCGTGAAATTCCCGTTAGGCACATGACATGTGGCACTAGGGTACAAGATAGGTATGTATAGATAGAAAACCCTAATCTTATTGTGCTCACATTTCCCCTCCCATCCCCAACCGCCGTAGCCCTCAAATCCCAACTCCCAAACGATCGCCTCTCCTTCCTGAACTCCCGAAACGGGCTTCTGTGAGTCGTGCCAACCAAGCCCATTTAGACATAGGCATGTGCCGGGCCTAGGACGACCTTGTTGGCAACCTATAAACGGAAGTAAAACCAACCCCCGCGAGCTGAACTGGGTGAAGCTATACGCCGACCTGGTCGGCTCGTGCGGGTTGCCGCGCACCCCCAGTGACCAGGTTAGGTAGTTTGGGCCGCGGCCCATCAGCTCAGGTAATATTCTTTTCTCTTTTTCTTGTTTTTTCTGTTTCTTTTCTGTTATTAATTTTTCTTTTTCAAAATCTAACATTTTAATGAAACTATTTTTTGAGATTTTTTCAAAATATGAACATTTTCAATTCAACAGTTTTAAAATTTGAACACTTTTGTATTTTGAACATTTTTCGGAAATTATATTTTTTTCAAAATATGAACATTTTTCAAGTTTGAACGATTTTTAAATTTGAATGTTTTTATGTTTGAACATTTTTCACGTTTTTAAAATTTCAATGGTTTTTAAACTTGAACGGTTTTCAGATTTGAACGATTTTCAAATTTGAACATTTTTGAATTTAAACATTTTCTTAATTTGAACACTTTTTAAAAAATTATGAAAAATAAATATAAAAAAACCGAAAACAGAAAAGAAAAACAGAAAAATGAAACAGAAAAGTGAAAAGAAAAACGAAAAAGAAAACTGAGAAAACGACGAAAACGAAAAATACCTACCTGGGCCAGTCCCACACATGCTCGGGGTGTGCGGCGATCCGTATACACCGACCTGGTCTGTGTATAGGATTTGCCGCCTGCGTTTCCCACTTAGGTGGTGCACACGTATTAGGAGATCCAATATTGATCGTTAATTGTGTTAGGAAAACATTGTTCATGTATCACACAAATTACACCATTGAATTCATGTTTGAATAAATTTTGTAGTGGTATAATATTTATAACACGTAATAGTTTTTCATGGAAATAGCATCGGCTAATTAACTAAGGACGGAGGTTGTATCATGTTTTGGCTCCGCTCGGCCCATAGCACTAATGACCATATATTATTGCGCAATCACATTAGTCTGTAGAACTGCCTCCATCATGGAATTTTCCGCACCATCGCCCGTCCTACCCAAGCTTTTAGACAATCAACAAATATTACTCCCTCTGATTCATAATAAATGTCGCGGCTTTAGTTCTACTTGTTGTCATGGATAGGAGGGGTAGTATTATTTACAAGATTATTTTAAAAAAAAGACGAGGCAAAAGCTTTGCTTTTTCTATTAATTAAGAAGAAAATTGTCTGGTTAATTAACGGGAAACCGAAGGAAAACCGAATTTACAAAATTTAGAATAGGAAATTTAGATGGCAATCTCCGTCACTGTGAGCTCATGATCGAAATGCCTTTTGAAAATTTTGCCGAAAGCCAACGATTCATGACAATCCAAGCAAAATAGTGACCACCTTCATCACTGCATGGCTCCTGCTAATTAAAGACTCCTCCTACATTAGGAACACAGCTGAGAGCCACGCACTGCCAAAATACCACTGCTATCTCGTTGACATGGTCATCCCATAAAATCGATCGATCACCACAAATTCCCTCCAATCACGTGTCCTCCTCGGAAGAACGAGGTCCACAGAGGCTCAAACCACGTCCTACGTACCATTCGCCATCTTCAAAATTAGCACCCGAGGACACGCTATAAGAAGCGACCACTCGGCGGTGATCATCTCCTACCCGCTTTGCCTTGAACGGCATTTTACAATAAAATAACACGCAGGTGTTGGTGTTCTACCCACGAACCAGCACCACCCCGGTCTCGATCTTCTTCCCCGGCCGTAGGTGGGAGAGGCATGGGTTCCTCCGCCGCCGTCGTCCTGCTCTGCGTCGCGCTGTCCGTGGTCGCCGCAGCCGCCGAGCCGCAGCCACGCTTCATAACAAGTACGTACGGCTAGCTGGGATTGCAGGGCATGCGCGCATGCATACAAAATCCCATATTGAGCAAGCTAATAATGACTTTGTGCATCTCTTCTTCCCCCCTCTACTTGTATATTCCCTGCATCTCACTGACCGCTCGATTCATATATCGCCTGATCAGTGGAGGCGCTTAAAGCCACGGAGCCATCGTCGTCCCGCAAGCTCATGGTGGGCTTTCCCGCAGGTAACAACAATCAATGTACCGATAAATAACCATGAATCGTCCCACGGTTCACGCTAGCTCGAGCCATGGATCCGGGCATAACCATAACCATGCATGTGTACGATACATTACGCAGGGTTCTGCCCCGTGCAGTTCGACGAGAAGAAGCAGATAACCAAGATCGCCAACAAGTGCAGGGGGCAGGAGGTGCCGCTGCCGTCGTGCTGCGAGGCGTTCAGGAGCGTCGCGTGCCCCTACTCCGCCCTGCTTGACGACGTCACCAACGGATGCTCCGTTGATCTGCTGATGAAGATCCACGACTTCTGCAGAATGCCTGCGGGATACTTCGCCATGTGCGGGGATTCGACCGTGGGGTTGTCGTGCCCCGTCAGCTAATTCGTCAACAAACAGTATGCGTCTGCTGCCTGCCAGCCGGCCAGACCTTCATTCGCGTCATCCATGGCGCCTAACCATTTTCTTTACTTTACCTTGCTTGCTAGATATACTTTCTTTTTCTTCGCGCGACGTACGTACGCGATCCATCCATCCTACTAGGTATATATGTCAAAGATGGATGATTGCTGGAATTGATATGATGTGGTACAACATCTCTATCCAGCATGCAGTATCCGACTGACAAGATAAACGGCACATGTACGCTTGCGCGCGCTGTCATGCTTGGTACATGTAACTATTCCTGTTATTAATTTGATTGATCATCCGTGTGTGACCAGTTGGCTATCTACTGAATGAACGTCTGGCAATTAATCACGTATCGGCCAGAGAGACCTGAGGGTTTTCATCCTCCATTTCCAAGCAAAAGAGAGAAATACGTAGTATATCGAAAAAGAATGTCTTGGGATTCTCAACATGAAAGTCGTGCCCCACACGGTGCAACATTTGTCAGCACATGTCACGCGCCACGTATTAACTTGCAAACAGATAGAACCAGAAGCTAACTTTTACATAGGCTAACACTAAACTAGACAAGGTGCAGTCTATATATGTACCAAGGTCAATGAACCAGGGGCGGAGGCAGTGGGGGTGATCAGGGGTCAGACCCCCCCCCCCCCCACCCCCCACACACACACGCGCACACACACACACACCACACCCCAGTAGTAGCAATATTTTGCTAATTACCCCAGTAGTGGGGGTGGATATTTTTTAATTTTTTTTTCGAAAAAGGAGCATAGCCCCAGCCTCTGCATCCAAAGGATGCACACAACTTTCTGCTTTATTAAATTATTCGCAATGCCTTACAAGGGGAATACAAAGATCAAGCCTCCTTCCTAGTGACAACTCGCTATACCTACGATGAAGGGGGGGACCATGAACAACTTCATACTCCCTGACGGTACACCAACGCACATCATCCGAAAAGCAAAACGCTAAGGGTGTGCCATTGCACACGTCGCAGAGTTCGCAACCGCCATCTATCTCGAACCCATCTCCAAGCGAGATGATATGGAGGGAGCAAGGAACCTGAAATTACTCCTTATATTTGAAACAATGTCTGGACTGAAGATTAACTTTGAGAAGAGCGAGACAATGTTGGTGCTTGATGATGCAGAGAAAATGAATGATTATGTGGAGTTATTTAACTGTCAAAAAGGAACCTGGCCTATTAACTATCTAGGTACTCCTGTGTGTGCCAGAAGATTATCAGTAGCATAAATGCATTTTCTTGGGGAGAAAGTAAAGAAGAGTATGGGTGGATGAATGGGTGGAGCTATGTCCATTGGTGGTAGATTGATTAAAATAGATTCTTGCTTATCCAGTAGTGCAGTGTATCAAATGTCCATAAAGCTGTTGCATAAGACAACTATTGAAGCAATCATAAAACCTATCAGGTTTTTCTTCTGGGCTGGTGATGTAGATAACAGAAAATATCATTTTATCAACTGGAGATGGATTTGTAAGCCTAAATGTAAAGGGGGCCTGGGCCTCAAGGATTTGCACAAATTCAACATAAGTTTGATGTGCAAGTGGTGGTGGAAATTGGAAAATGATGAGGATCCTTGGCAGCAATTCATGAGAATAAAATACTTGGGGGATGCAGGAATTCAGTGGGCCAGACACAGAAGTAGTGACTCTCCCCTGTGGTCTGATATGCTTCATGTCAGATACATTTATTTATGTGGCAGGAGGATGGCTGTGTGGAATGGCTGTAGAACCAGTTTCTGGAGAGATGCTTGGTGGTCACACACCCCTAATGGACAAATTCCCAGAAATCTATGACATCTGCAATGAACAGACTATTTCTGTGGCCGATGCTGCTCACAGGGGTTGGAGACTTTCTTTCAGGAGATGGCTATCTGTGGATTTATAGACACAGTGGTGTGGGCTGGTGAATATTTTGAATCAGAGGAATCTTTCTGATGGAATAGATAAACCAAAATGAAAGTGGACAAAAAAACAGCCAATTTACTGTTAAAAGTATGTACAAACATATATGCAGAAATTGGCTGGTTGATTTGGCATAATGCAATAGCCACTAAAGACAACTTGTTGAAAAGAAATTGGATTGGTGACCCACTTTGCCAACTTTGGTCCAGGAATGAATCTATTCTGCATCTTTTCTTTTCTTGCCCTGCAGCTAAGTATGTTTGGAGCCTGGTGAGATGGCTGTGGGTGCCTCCACCCGTCCTGGATCTTTTGCCCAGTTCTTCTAGTGGATGCCATAGTTTTTCCATGCGAGCCGCAATGTCCTGATCGCCGGTATGGCAGCCATTTGCTGGGCGATTTGGAAAACGTGTAACAGTTCATGCTTTGAAAAGAAATTCCTGAAAAATTCTGTTGACCTTATTTTTCTTGCAACTTCCTTTATGAAATATTGGGCAGGTACCCACTCAGACGCTGAGGCTACACAACTCCAGCAAGGAGCAGATGCTCTTATCAATCTGGCCCTAGGTGCTGGAGGAGGGAATGGCGGTGGGAATGCAGCGGTGGCTGGCGCCCAGCTGTTGATCGAGCAAGGTGGCGATGCAATGGAGACTGGTGCTCAAGACAATGCTGGTGCTGATGGTAACATGCAAACCCGAAGCTTTCTGTTCGTTTCCCCAATACTATTGTGCGAAAAAACTTGAAGTTGTAATGCTTTTGATCCCAGGGAGTTGCTCCCTGTGTGCTGTTAGCTTTTGGACCTCTTGTGCAGTTGCGTTGGTGGTTTCGGTAGTCGAAAACTGTTTTAGTTGGCTTGGTTCTAGATCGTTGCTGTTGTGCATGTAAATAATAAAACATGGCAAAATGCTGACGATGTATTTTCGTTATCTCATGATAATGAAAATTCGATCCCTGTGGGGATTGCTAAAAAAAAATCTCCAAGCGAGATCAACGCATTGACTGTGCCAGGCCTGCCGTCGATGTCACCATAACACCAAACAGCTCCACCATCCTGCCCGCGTTCAGCAGTCCTCACCTATCTTCGATACCCCGCAGCTCCACGCCACTGAGAATCATCGACAACAACGTGGTAGATGAACACCACTCCAAAGAAATCCACCTCCATCTAGCCGCTGCTCCAAAAACGATGCCCCAAGAGGTAGCACGACGCAGGGAGCGCCGTCATCGTCCGATCCTAGCTGGATCTAAGGTTTCCCCTGGAGCAGCACGAGTGAGTACCCGCGGACTGCGACGACGATGTCTTCAAGAAGGAAGCGACGGTTCACGCCGCCATCGCCCGCCAATCGTGACACGGTTTTCACCGACAGCCGCGAGTCCTCAACTCCGCGAGAGCAAACGGAGAGGCCAGCAAAGATGATTCCTTCGCAAGGAAACAACGCCAATAGCGGCCGCCATCATCCGCCAAGAACGAAGTCAAGGCGCGGTGTTCGTCGGTGGCCCCTTCGCCGCTAGCTCGTCGTCGACTAGATCTTCATTGCCGGGGTAGAGGGATCTCGTGATCCGCCACCCCAACAACCAGCCGACCTCCTCCGGCGAAGAAGAAGCCCGCCTCCACCGTTGAGCCCAAGGCTGCTGCCTCGGGCGACCTCGTACCATGGGAGAAGCCCAAGATCATCGCCCCGCACCGGCGAGAGGCGGAGGGGATGGCGCAGTCCGTCCCACCACCAGCCTGGATCGGTGTGCCGTGATGGCGTGTAACTCACACGTTCGTTGGGAACCCCAAGAGGAAGGTATGATGCGCACAGTAGCAAGTTTTCCCTCAGAAAGAAACCAAGGTTTAATCGAACCAGTAGGAGCCAAGAAGCACGTTGAAGGTTGATGGTGGCGAAATGTGATGCGGCGCAACAACAGGGATTCCGGCGCCAACGTGGAATCCGCACAACAAAACCAAAGTACTTTGCCCCAACGAAACGAGTGAGGTTGTCAATCTCACCGGCTTGCCTGTAACAAAGGATTAAACGTATCGAGTGGAAGATGTTTGCAAAGAAAACAGTAAAACACAATTGCAGTAGATTGTATGCTATGTAAAGAATAGGACCGGGGTCCACAGTTCACTAGAGGTGTCTCTCCCATAAGATAAAAGCATGTTGGGTGAACAAATTACGGTCGGGCAATTGACAAATAGAGAAAGGCATAACAATGCATATACATGATATGATAAATATAGTGAGATTTAATTGGGCATTACGACAAAGTACATAGACCGCCATCCAACTGCATCTATGCCTAAAAAGTCCACCTTCAGGTTATCATCCGAACCCCATTCAGTATTAAGTTGCTAAGCAACAGACAATTGCATTAAGTATGGTGCGTAATGTAATCGACAACTACATCCTTAGACATAGAATCAATGTTTTATCCCTAGTGGCAATAGCACATCACAACCTTAGAACTTTCTGTCACTGTCCCAGGTGTCAATGAAGGCATGAACCCACTATCGAGCATAAATACTCCCTCTTGGAGTTAAGAGTACAAACTTGGCCAGAGCCTCTACTAATAACGGAGAGCATGCAAGATCATAAACAACACATAAACAATAGATTGATAATCACCATAACATAGTATTCTCTATCCATCGGATCCCGACAAACACAACATATAGTATTACAGATAGATGATCTTGATCATGTTAGGCAGCTCACAAGATCCGACAATGAAGCACAACAAGGAGAAGACGACCATCTAGCTACTGCTATGGACCCATGGTCCAGGGGTGAACTACTCACTCATCACTCCGGAGGCGATCATGGCGATGAAGAGTCCTCCGGGAGATGAATCCCCCTCCCGGCAGGGTGCCGGAGGCGATCTCCTCGAATCCCCCGAGATGGGATTCGACGGCGGCGCGTCTCCGGAAGGTTTTCCGTATCGTGGCTCTCGGTACTGGGGGTTTCGCGACGGAGGCTTTAAGTAGGCGGAAGGGGTAGGTCGGGGGGCTGACGAGGGGCCCACACCATAGGGCGGCGCGGGCCCCCTCTGGCCGCGCGGCCCTATGGTGGCGGCGCCTCGTCGCCCCACTTCGTTATCTCTTCGGTCTTCTGGAAGCTCCGTGCAAAAATAGGACCCTGGGCGAAGATTTCGTCCAATTCCGAGAATATTTCCTTACTAGGATTTCTGAAACCAAAAACAGCGATAAAACAAAGAATCGGCTCTTCGGCATCTTGTTAATAGGTTAGTTCCGGAAAATGCATAAATATGACATATAATGTGCATAAAACATGTAGGTATCATCAATAAAGTAGCATGGAACATAAGAAATTATCGATACGTTGGAGACGTATCAGCATCCCCAAGCTTAGTTCTGCTCGTCCCGAGCAGGTAAAACGATAACAAAGATAATTTCGGAAGTGACATGCCATCATAATCTTGATCATACTATTTGTAAACATATGTAATGAATGCAGCGATCAAAACAAAAGTAATGACATGAGTAAACAAGTGAATCATATAGCAAAGACTTTTCATGAATAGTACTTCAAGACAAGCATCAATAAGTCTTGCATAAGAGTTAACTCATAAAGCAATAAATCAAAGTAAAGGTGTTGAAACAACACAAAGGAAGATTAAGTTTCAGCGGTTGCTTTCAACTTATAACATATATATCTCATGGATATTGTCAACATAAAGTAGTATAACAAGTGCAATATACAAGTATGTAGGAATCAATGCACAGTTCACACAAGTGTTTGCTTCTTAAGGTGGAGGGAGATAGGTAAACTGACTCAACAATAAAAGTAAAAGAATGGTCCTTCAAAGAGGAAAGCATCGATTGCCTGTATTTGTGCTAGAGCTTTTATTTTAAAAACATGAAACAATTTTGTCAACGGCAAGTAATAAAGCATATGAGTTATGTAAATTATATCTTACAAGTTGCAAGCCTCATGCATAGTATACTAATAGTGTCCGCACCTCGTCCTACTTAGCTTGGACTACCGGATCTTTGCATGCCATGTTTCAACCAAGTGTCACAAAAGGGTACCTCCATGCCGCCTGTACAAAGGTCTAAGGAGAATGCTCGCATTTTGGATTTCTCGCTTTTGATTATTCTCAACTTAGACATCCATACCGGGACAACATGGACAACGGATAATGGACTCCTCTTAAATGCATAAGCATGTAGCAATGATTATTATTCTCATATGAGATTGAGGATATATGTCCAAAACTGAAACTTCAACCATGGTTCATGGCTTTAGTTAGCGGCCCAATGTTCTTCTCTAACAATTTTGCATGCTCCAACCACTAAAATGATAGATCCTTCAGTACAAGACGGACATGCATAGCAACTCACATGATATTCAACAATAGTTGATGGCGTTCCCTGAAGCATGGTTATCGCACAACAAGCAACTTAATAAAATATAAAGTGCATAAGTACATATTCAATACTACGATAGTTTTTAAGGCTATTTTGTCCCATGAGCTATATATTGCAAAGGTGAATGATGGAATTTTAAAGGTAGCACTCAAGCAATTTACTTTGGAATGGCGGAGAAATACCATGTAGTAGGTAGGTATGGTGGACACAAATGGCATAGTGGTTGGCTCAAGGATTTTGGATGCATGAGAAGTATTCCCTCTCGATACAAGGTTTAGGCTAGCAAGGTTATTTGAAGCAAACTCAAGGATGAACAGAGTGCAGCAAAACTCACATAAAAGACATATTGTAAACATTATAAGACTCTACACCGTCTTCCTTGTTGTTCAAAACTCAAAACTAGATATTATCTAGACCTTAGAGAGACCAAATATGCAAATCAAATTTTAGCAAGCTCTATGTATTTCTTCATTAATGGGTGCAAAGCATATGATGCAAGAGATTAAACATGAGCACAACAATTGCCAAGTATCACATTATCCAAGACATTTTAGAATTACTACATGTAGCATTTTCCAATTCCAACCATATAACATTTTAACGAAGAAGAAACTTCGCCATGAACATTATGAGTAAAGCCTAAGGACATATTTGTCCATATGCAACAGCGGAGCGTGTCTCTTTCCCACAAAGTGAATGCTAGGATCCATTTTATTTAAACAAAAACAAAAACAAAAACAAACCGACGCTCCAAGTAAAGAACACAAGATGTGACTGAATAAAAATATAGTTTCGGGGAGGAACCCGATGATGTTGTCGATGAAGAAGGGGATGCCTTGGGCATCCCCAAGCTTAGACGCTTGAGTCTTCTTAAAATATGCAGGGGTGAACCACGGGGGCATCCCCAAGCTTAGAGCTTTCACTCCTCTTGATCATAGTATATCATACTCCTCTCTTGACCCTTGAAAACTTCCTTCACACCAAACTTCAAGCAAACTCATTAGAGGGTTAGTGCACAATTAATAATTCACACATTCAGAGGTGACACAAACATTCTTTACACTTCTGGACATTGCATAAAGCTACTGGACATTGATGGATCAAAGAAATGAATCCAACATAGCAAAAGAGGCAATGCGAAATAAAAGGCAGAATCTGTCAAAAACAGAACAGTCCGTAAATACGAATTTAAAGCTGGCACCAGACTTGCTCAAATGGAAAAACTCAAAACTAATGAAAGTTGCGTACATATCTGAGGATCACGCTCGTAAATTGGCAGATTTTTTTAGAATTTTCTACAGAGAACTGTGCCCAGATTCGTGACAGACAGCAATGCTGTTTCTGCGCAGCGATCCCAAATATAACATCAACTTTAACATAGAAACTTTACTTGGCACAAAAACATGATAAGGAGAGGTTGCTACAGTAGTAAACAACTTCCAAGACTCAACAAAAATTGCTATAGTAAAATAAACACATGGGTTATCTCCCAAGAAGTTCTTTCTTTATAGCCATTAAGATGGGCTCAGTAATAAGAGTTGATGCAAAAGAGAGCATCAAAAAGCAAATTCAAAACACATTTAAGCCTAACCCACTTCCTATGAAAAGGAATCTTGTACACAAATAGATTCATGAAGAACAAAGTGGCAAGCATACAAAAGCAACACAAGTGCAATTTCAAGATTCTCAACATAAAGAGGGGAAACTTAATATTATTAAGATGCAT